>NC_079458.1:36774938-36932438 GCF_903798145.1 Danio aesculapii
CGGAAAGCTGAAAATTACCCAGAGAAAAAGATGACTTGACTCATTCCATGAGCCACGTCAACCGGAGACCTACGGTTAAAAAGCTGATCTCGCGATCTGTGTTTGAGCTGGCCGCTGTTATGAGCTTGCAGAAATCATGGAGATTTGTACAATTGCAGTGGCTGACAACAATTTTTAAACACTCAAATTATAGAAAATAGCCTATTTATAACTAATAACCAACAGCTCAGTTGCATTTGAGTGATTGAGTAAAATAATGGAGGGAAGAACTACAAGAAGTCTATTAAGAACATTATTATTATTATTTTTTATTATTATTATTATTATTATTATTATTATTATTATTATTATTATTATTATTATTGTGCAGTAAAAGTTAAGTTGCCTATGTATTATCATTTTGTAATATGAAATATTTAAAAAATCTGTATATGAACATTTTTGTTCAGCAACAATTTTTCTGTATTTTGTAATACATAAATAACATTTAACTTGTAAACTTTTTTAAACTTTTGTCTTTCCATCTAATAAGAATATAACAAATCATTTTGTTCAAGAAAATAAATAACATAAATAATGAAATAATAATATTTTCATAGTTTTATAATAATCTTATTGTATGTAATCAGTCAGGAACTGTGCTATAGACAGATACAAAATCTGAGATATAAATTATTTTTAAATAAAATTAAATAAATGTAATTATATAAATATATAAATAAATTAAATACAACATTTCTAATCAAAATTTAATACAAATAAAAATTGATTTAAACAAATAATACAAATTAGCTCAATATAATTAATAGAATTTCATTTAAATATATATATATATATATATATTTTTTAAAGTTAGCTTACTAAGTTAGGTAATTCTATGAATGAATGAATAATAATAATAATAATAATAATAATAATAATAATAATAATAATAATAATTCCTTACATTTATATAGCACTTTTCTTGACACTCAAAGTGCTTTACACATTTTTTTGGGGGGGGGGGGGGGTCTCCTCATCCACTACCAGTGTGCAATATCCACCTGGATGACGTGATGGCAGTCATATTGCACCAGACCGCACACAACACACCAGATGATTAGAAGAGAGGAGACAGAGTGACAAAGCCAATTATGATATGGGGATGGCTAGGAGGCCATGATGGACAGAGGCCAGTGGGCAAATTTGGCCAGGACATCGGGGTTAAACCAACGCAATCTCACGGCAATTCATAACTTTTTGATTTAGTGGCTAATTCGTATGAATTAGTACGATCTAATTTGTACAATTTGGTACGATTTACTCATCACCCAATGACGATTGGGGTTAGAGGTGGGGTTAGGTGCCACGCCTCCTTTTTAAAATTGCACATTTTTGTATGACTAAACTCGCCACTAAATTCGCCACTAAACTGACAAAACTTATAATACTTATGTTTCCTCGTGAGATCAGGCTGGTTAAACCCCTACTCTTTTCGAGGGACATCCTGGGATTTTTAATGACCATAGAGAGTCAGGATCTCGGTTTAACATCTCATCCAAAAGACGGCGCTCACTGAGCAGTATAGAGTCCCATTTACTTTACTGGGGCGTTAGGACCCACACAGACCACAGGTTGAGCACCCCCTGCGGGCCTCACTAACACCACCTCCGGCAGCAACACCACTTCCAGCAGCTTTCACATGTGGTCCCACATCAAGTTACTGACTGGTTGCAGCCCTGCTTAGCTTTAGTGGGTGGCCATGTGGAAGTTGCAGATAGCTAGTTGCCGGCTGCTCCACAGCATTCGTTTTATAAATGAAATGTAACCATTTAATGTAACATAATTCACGACCTCCAGAAGTGTATATAAGGCTACATTTTCAGAATGAGCCTATGTTGCATTTTGCGGTGCATTTCAGGTTGTCTGGATTTCTCTGCTCTAATAATATCAGAAATGCACAGTCATGTGAAAGGATTTTTGATAAACACATTTTGCTTTGTTTTTTTATTGTGTCTTTTTTATCTGTCACATAATATCGTTCTTTTTCATCGTTTTATTTGTTTATGTAATTAATTTTTGTAATGCTGGTATGTAATCATTAAACTGTATGGATGAGCAGGACATTTCTTTCCATTTTTGGTATTATAATAAACAAGGGTATGCGGCATGCAAACAACATCTGGGTGAGCAAATGATGCATTTTGGGGGGTGATCTATGCCTTTAACAGCTGATTATGTCTGGGTCTAGACTCAGGCAGACGGTCTCACCTTGGTGTAATAGCCAGAGAAAACCTTGAGAGTGACAGGGGAGATAAATTCTCTGATAAAGTGCAGCCATTCCTGATCGTAATTGATCTGCTTCATATGAATGTCATCTGTCGGGACGCTCTCGTAGCCTCCGGTGATACGCTTATCCTGCAAAGATAAAAAGACTGACAATAATCAGCCAACAGTTGATGATAAAAACCTTATCAGCAATTGCGCTGCTGTGTACTGTAAAATCTATTAACGTCCACTTCTTTTTTTTCCAAATATTTCCCAAATTATGTTTAACAGAGCAAGGAACTTTTCAAAGTATTTCCTATATATTTTTTTTCTTCCGGAGAGAGTCTTATTAGTTTTATTTCAGCTAGAATGAAAGTAGTTTTTAATTTTTT
Organism: Danio aesculapii; assembly: GCF_903798145.1. Lineage (NCBI taxonomy): Eukaryota > Metazoa > Chordata > Actinopteri > Cypriniformes > Danionidae > Danio > Danio aesculapii. The sequence goes on from NC_079458.1 coordinate 36,777,578, forward strand.
GAATACCATTTTAGGGTAATATTATTAGGCTCCTTAAGAAATATACTTTTTCGATTGTCTACAGAACAAACCATCATTATATAATGATTTGCGTAATTACCCTAACTTGCCTAATTAACCTAGTTAAGCCTTTAAATGATACTTTAAGCTGTATAGAAGTGTCTTGAAAAATATCTAGTCAAATATTATTTACTGTCATCATGGCAAGATAAAATAAATCAGTTATTAGAAATGAGTTATTAAAACTATCATGTTTAGAAATGTGTTGGAAAAAAATCTTCCCGTTAAACAGAAATTGGGGGAAAAATATACAGGGGGTTAATAATTTAGGAGGGCTACTAATTCTGACTTCAACTTTATGTAGACTAAATATATCCATTTCCTTTTTTTAAGAATAATAATAAATTCCCTTTATTTGTGTGTGATTTTTATTCATGGGTGATCCTGTACAAAGTGTGCAGACTGTTTAAAAAGCCAGCGGGTTTATCTGACCTCGTGTTTTCCACCAGACCATGTCCCGTGGTTTTCCATCTCCTCCACCAGCTCATTGCAGGCTTTCTCTGAGAGCACAGGGAACCAGAAAACATCTGGGCATGGCTGCAGAAACATAAACAGGTGCTCAGTATTGTCGGGACAACTTTCACCCTCAACAGCTCCAGTTTGACTACTGCAATTCAATTTCATTTTAAATAATCGAAAGTTAAGCAAATTTGAGAGTGGGATTGTCATGCAAAGGTGAAATTAACCTACATCATTTATCTGAACATCATTAAACAGCCCATTCAAAAAAAGTCACATATTTCTTTGGACAACCTTTATATTTACATTACATTACATTTGGGCCCCGTTAACACTGAATTTTACTGAATTCTTGCTCATATGTGAGACAGATCAGATCGGTTCTATGACCATCTAAACACGAAAAAAAAGCCGCATGCATTCGGATATTCTGAAATCAGTTTCAGGCCTCCTTCATATGGTGGAATAAATCAGATATAAATCAGATATGTGACAATGCAACTATCATGTAAACAGGTAAATCAGATTTATTGAGGTATTCCGTTTTGTACGTTATTAAACTTGCGACAGTGTGGTACTTCACCACGGTTTAATGATGTGCAAGGAAGAGCATGTCTGTGCTCATCCTAAAATTTCTGACCCACTGCTCCTTATTTTAAATCTGATGCTGCGAGGTATTTTTCCCTCGTTGTCAGACGCCATCTTGTGCCGTTTAAATGAAGCCTCGTCATCGCTAAAGTGAATATTTTCTCTTCTTTTCAAATATATAACCAATCCAAAGAAATGTAATTCACCAAATAGTTTGACACACATACGTAGCCTGTACTGTCCCACTAACACATTGATTTAATAAATGTCACAAAGTGAAAATAAAGTGCCGTTTTGCAATGTTAGATATACACAAACCATGGTAAATACTACACAACACAAACTTACTAAATGAAACTGCTCCCGATTAGAATCAACGAGCAAATCAGCCAGAATAGCATCAGTAACAGACTTTTATTAGTCATTTTTGGAAATTGCATGGCTTAAATACCTGCTAGTTTCATGCCAGTAATATGGCTTGCTCTTTATAATGCAGTGAGGTATTGTTTGTGTGTGTGCATTGAAGAGCTGCGCAGTATAGTATAACAGCTGACAGGTCGGGAACACTGACGCTGTATTTCAGCCTCTGATCTGACGACAGAAACTGAATTAGGAGAAAGTTTTTCGACAGAAACTGAATTAGGAGAAAGTTTTTCTCTCGCGCTTGAACCGCATCTAACAGAAGCATAAGGGCTTTAACACACACCTTTCAAAATCAAAGTTGTGAATCACAAAAACACTCTGCAAGCCACTCAAAACGGTATTGACAACCATTTTCGGATCAAGATTTACCAGTTGTAAACACTGTAAATGGAAGTTCTTAGCATTCTAGCAGGAAGACGCTAGGCGCAATGGCGGCCTCCATGCAGCAACGAAGAAAAAGGTCTATATAAACCATAGGCGCAAGCTGCGATGACTGCCCTTTTCCTCCTCCTCCACCTCAAATCATTTGAAAGTTGGGTGAACTTAACATATTTCACAGAGCTAAATGCAAGGCAATGTCTTTCATCATTCCATAGCGTGGCGCAGATGCTAGAACCCACCATTAGGCATGTGCAATGTCGTAAATTGTATAAACAAGTGTAAACACATGAATCAGATATGGGTCACAATTAAAAGAATGTGTAAACGGACAGGCAAAAATCATATATAGGCAACAAATCGGAATTGGGCATCAAGACCTGACAGTGTAAACATGGCCTAAGTCATTTAGCTGATGCTTTTGTCCAAAGCGACTTACAATTGAGGAGTGATTCAAAAAGAAAAGGCAATACACAGAAGAAGTGCAAATTATAGAAAGGAACCGTTTGTGCTCAGAGAAATGCGTTTAGCCTAAATGCTATATGCCTTTAGCATTTGTAGGCTACAGCACATATTTGTCACATTTATTCACATCCACAAGGTGCATTATTTTTTTCACCCAAATCTTGTATTGATGATGGGAGATTACCAAAAAAAGTTAGACAGTGGTGACTCTTCCTCTTCTTCTTAGGAATATAAAGTACACAACATTGTTTAGACCTTTAATAAATTCAGAAAATGTTTCCACCACTTTTAGGCCGACAACTCATTACTCTATTTTGATCCTAGGCTTTGGGTTTTTTGGTGCTCAAATGACCGTATTCTCTCGCTTACATCTCGGTCATTTGAGCACCAAAATTTAGCCCACAAGCAGCAAAATGAGTAAGAAACAGACGTCTTTGGAAAGTGTCTTTGTGAAGGGGAAAATACCCAGTGAAGGACCCACGCACTGCCAAAGGAATAGATTCGCAACCCATTTGTCAACAAATCAGGTGAATCCACCATGTCTGTGCAAGAAGATCAACTGCTGGAGATCGCAAATGATGGTGGCTTTAAGGCCGTTCGCATATTGCATCTTTTCTAGAGTTTGTGCAAGTTTATTATTTGCAATGAAGATGCGTGGCTTGTGCGCACAAGCAGTATAATGCACTTGTGCTTTCCAGACGCACCTAGTTGAATGAATCCTGCGAGTCACATGACTAGAACCAACTGATCAGCTTCAGCTTGTATGGAATATACACATTTTGGTCACGTAATTATCGCAGACAAACACAGAACAGCCAAACACTGCAGTGCTTTGTAATTTTTTCTATAAATAAACTTGTATCAGAGCAACAGCAATGTTTTGTCAGCTTGTCATCCTCTGAGAGAATGGTTGATGGTCGCCTAGCCGAACCACCTTACCCCAGGCAAGCCCAGGCACACTCGCTTTAGGCACAACAGTGGACATGCGGCTAATGTCAAATAAACAGCTGGAATTTAATTGAATGTTTATAATTGTACATCTGTTGCATTGTTAACACCAATAGCCCTATTCTCGCAGGGCTAACCCACCCACATTGTTTGCTTCGAACGCCCATGTGCACTGCCCTTTTTGTATTTAACCTTCTGGAAAGTAGCAAAAATGAGGTTGTCCATAGACGTTCTTTACACCACTACTGGTCTTGCTCCAATGGTTGCCAGTTCCTACCCTAAAAGTTCAAGGTACTGGTGGTTGGATGTAGAAAATCCACTGGGACCTAGCGAATGTAAGCCTCTACCAAAAGTCTAGTCACTAAATGAGTGAATGGAGTTCTTCCCTGTTATAATAACCATCACTGTACTAACACCATGGAATGATCTTCTTTCACTCTCTTAAAGTTAAACGTTTGTTAATACCTGCTCCAAAAGGTTTTCAGTGAAAATCCGTGTGTAATTGGCATGGATGTATTTCTCTCTCCAGTCCTGTGAAAAAAAGAAAGAGGATTAGAACTTAAGTCCATTCACTGACCTGCACTGCAAACAGTGTTTTGCTGCTCTGCATTCCTTTGCCAGACAGACTAAAGCACAGATGGAAAACAACACAGACTAATGTTTACCCAGTCAGAGCTTAATCCACTTCATTGTTGATGACAAATTACCTGCTAGAGAAAAACGTCTGTGCTCTGATAATCTGTTCAATAACAAATCGTCTAGTCAGTCACTCACCAGAGGATTTTCGAAAATTTGCCAGAGATCATTGTTATAATGAGAAGTGTTGTAGTTGGCAGTGGAAATAAGCCTTCCGAACTCATGCCGATTTGTAAGATACATGAAAAGTCCCTGTGGTGGAAAAATACAAGAAGTTAGATATTACAAATAATATTTACAATGGACAAAGTTCAGTGTTAATAACTAAAAGAACGTGAGCATTAAATAAAAGTGTGTGATATTGTGTGACCATTAAAAAATGTAGGATAGATTTTGGAGAGGGTTGTGAAAGGGGATTGAACTGCAACACAGGGAAGGGCTGGGAAAAGTGCAAATTCAGGAATTAGCATTCCTCTTTACTATACTAGAAGCACAGTTTCTTGCACCAGTGTAAGTGTGGGTAGATCCAGACTTGCTCTCAGACTAGGCTTTTCCAAAACAAGCCTTGCTCAAATAAAAAAAATAGTAATATATATTTGTTAAATCCAATGCAAACATCTACAATTTAACAATTGCTACAAATGTACTGTACCTAGGCTGAGATAAGTCTTGGAGTCTGTGAGGGTAAGTTTCATGTTACTTGTTCTACTATGGTTGGGAGGCCAACTTTATTATGTACACCTATTCAACTGTTCATTAATGTAAATATCTAAACAGCCAAATATATCAATGCATTTAGAAGGTCAAGACAATCTGACAATGAAAGTTGAAACTGAGCATCGGAATGGGGAGGAAACAGGATTTAAGGGACATGAACGTTTGAACATGACTGTTCTTGAACATGTTGGTGTCAGATCAGTTGGTTTCCCAGCAAGCTTATGTTTTAAGAAGCCTAAAAGACATCTAAACCAGGGACAGTTCTGGAGTGGTTGCACCCTCAAAAATATGCTTGGTCCTCTTTGTGCTCCCTAGTAGCGAACAAGTCAATATGGTCTATACTACTAGTGCTAACAAGGTGTACCTAATAAAGTGGCCGGTAAGTGTAGATGTTACTCAAGGAAAAACTATGAGACAGGAAATCTACTAGATCCTTCATTGTCCTTTCCATCAATTAACCCAAGAGGGATGCAGACTTTTTATGGAGTATCTGTGTACATGTATATAATATCTGGTGCTTTGTCCAAGAAGACCCCCTTAAAAAAATGCAGATGTATCTTATCAAACTCAAAACAAGGGCATCGCTTTCCCAAAGGATTCCACTGGTTAGCTGAACACATCTGTCAATGCAAAATGTGTTCCAAACTGGCCTCAGTGGTACTTCAAGTGTTTATACACCCATCAGTACATGCATCTAAATTTATGGAATAGAAAAACCATAAGCCAACCACATTGGGTATAAAATGTGAGTTTACTGTATGGTTTTTTTCCACATGCACAGTGATTTATCTCTAAATTGGGATTACATCTGACATTATATATTACACAAATTTATGAACCGGATATGTTAGTTGACCAAAATGTGCATCCATTACAGTAACATGTAGTAAATTAGTATGTAGTATCATTTGGAAGAGCGACACCTTGCTTTAAAACATTTGAATTGTAAACGATACATGATAGAATAATCAAAACAGGAAGAAACCTTTGGGGATCTGAGCATATGGAATGATTCCGGAGAAGGAGATTCTCTTTCTCTATGTACTGTCTAAAATGAAGGAAAAGCACCATGTGAATTATATAATGAGACATAAACAGTGAGATACAGAGAGAAAGAGACTTAGAAATGAACGTATTAGGGAAGATATGAATCGAGCGTGTTTCTATAGACAGATGTCTGTTCAGCAAAACTATTATTGAGGTTTTAAGCAGATTTTCTGGTCAGAAAATTGCAATCCACTAATGCTGTTAGTGTCCTATGAGGTGAGTTGTAGATTGGAAGTGTTTTAGTTAGAAAGGCAGCACAGTTAATCAATGTTATAGGTTGTTTAGGGAGGGGCTAAAAGCGCATGTCCAGACATGTTGGCTCAAGGTCAAATGATGGATGTGAAAAAAGGGAAGGAGGAAAAAAGGATGATGGGGTTTTGCTGGAGCAGAGAACACTTTGAATGCATCACAGAGGCTGCCATAAACGGACAGAGAGGTCAGGCATTCACAACAGCACAGTGATATATGCTGAATACTTGCCAGTTACATCTTGATCACAGACGTGCGTGCAGCAGCAGTGTTTAAAAGCATTGAGAAATCAGACTATAATCATATGCAAACTAATACAGAGTCACTATTTAAACTTGTGTTGGGTTTAGACTACACAGTATCTTGTACAATATGTAACAATGCAGGGCTCTCAAGCTTTCAATTCACATGCATTTCAACACACTCATTCAGATCCTCGGCCCATCTTTGCTCCTAAAGGACTAGACCTTTTTTGGATGTTGCTCTTGTACCAAATCAAACTCAAATCATTATTTAACCGACGAAGCTGTGAATTGTGAGCCACAATTTTTGTTGTTAAAATTGATCAGCTACATGCACCGTTTCTAGCGTTAACGGTATGTTGTAGTGAGGACGTAAACAAGGATGTAAACAACAGGAAATGCTCTTTGGCTCCACATTTAGCTACAAAGTCATATTTATCCGTCAAACCGCTGTAAACTCCCATAATCTACAGCAGTGCTGCACTGTCTCTCTATGCGGCCGCTTTCAGTGTCTCTCTATGCTTCCGCTTTCCATGCGCTCTACATCTCAAATAACACACTGGCAAAAGATATGTGAATGTTTTATATTACTTACACATGCTTATTCGAAATATATGTGAAAGACACTTGACAGATTTTACTTTAGACAGCAGGCTGCTCTTCATTTTCTGATTCAGGCACAAACTGTCGCTAACAGCTGCTCTAACTGACAGCGTAGCGCAAAAACGTGTGCTTACAGGGGCGTGACGTGGAGCCGATCCATGAATCACAGCACATTATATTAGCTGAACCTCTTGAAGGGCAGCCTTTCGGAGAAACTAGGATATATAATAGCCGTTTTCATGTTAGCTGAGTCGCTGTATATAATCAAAGTAAGATATATGAAAAAAATAACGTGATTTTTTACAAATGAAGCATGAGCACGCATTGCTTTCGATCTTATAAACACAACTAAGCCTTGAAAAATACACTGTGGATCACCCCTTTAATTAACATCACGCGAAGCAGCGTCCAGATCCAAGCGCTTTATCAAACTGTATGGGGATAATAAATAATAATAATAAAATTTTAATAAATAAATAATAAATGTTTACAAAGCGATGTAACACTTTCAAAAATCATGATCGCAATGTATATATCCATGCCTAATGTAACATGTTTAAAATAAGTGTTAAAATATTGATGTCTGTGATGCAGCGAATCCAGAACTGGAAACAGCGTTCCATACGTCACGACTTATCAAACAGATTATGCTTGTTATTATTATATTATTATTATGCACATTATTTTTTATGCAATTGTGAATTCGCAGGGTCAGATTCTAAAAACTGTCAGACCCCATTTTGTAACTAGGGACTTACTGCTGGAAACAAGAGTGTAAATAATGGCTTCCAAAATGACACATTTTATACTGGCTGTCTAGTCATCAGAAAAATATCATTGCCATGACTAGAAAAAATAAAACTGAAAAATCTTGCGCTGAAAATGATAGGCTCCCTAACAGAAAACCACCCCACATCGTGTCACATGTCAAATCACATTTGAAACGCATTTAAAACATACATTGATTATGTGGTTTTGGAACATTTTCATGCAAATAAATAAATAAATAAATAAAATGTTGCTCACTTTTTACACAAAGTTTAATGTGTTTCACATTATTTTAACATGTGAAGCTCAAGTGATGTTTGTGCTTTTTTTGTAAGAGCTGTGATCCACTATGACATGTTATACAAGATAAAATAATCAAATATTTTAGCTCATCATTGGCGAAATACAGAAAGCCCTCCTTTTATACAATGGTTGCAAGAATTATCCCATTGTTATGGCGTTATTATTAAAAATTGATGCAAATATTTAAGAGAAAACCTGAAAAGATTTCAAAATTGCAGTCCCTTTATAGGATTTCTGAAGGAAGCTGATATGAATCTTTGTCCTTATGACTTGTTTTTTTTTTATCTCCTCCTAATAACCTACCATTGCTTTGATACATTTCTATTGGATGTACATGCATTTATTTATTTATACGCTTGAAATTGTAATTTTTATTTACTTTTTATTATTATTATTATTATTATTTTATAATTGTGCATGTTTTGTTTTCGTTAACACAGGTTAAAATTTCTAAAAAAAAAAAATAAATAATGACAGTGTTTAAAAAAAAATCAAATATTTTGTTCCGAACTTTCATTTCTCACCATTTTTTTTATAAATCTCCAAAACATTAAATGTTTACTGGATTGTTCATAAAATCGTGAATCAAAAAATGGCTCTTGTTGATCACTTTTTAATTCAAAAAAATATTTTGCATGTGAATTTAACATGTTAGGTTCATGTGATGTTTATGTGCTTTTTCTGTAAGAGTTGTGATCTGCTATAACATGTTACTTAAGATAAATCAATCCTTTTTTTTTTGTCATTGTACCATTTACCATTAAGTACCATTAAGTCACAACATCATCATATCTTTTCAAAATACAGATGATAATGTGTAGTCTGAACCCAACATTAAACTCAACTGACAGAATCTGTGACACAGTCATTTACCACAGAGAAGTGAGACTGATTGTTTTATTGATAATATAATATAATATAATATAATATAATATAATATAATATAATATAATATAATATAATATAATATAATATAATATAATATAATATAATATAATATAATATAATATAATATAATATAATATAAAAGAATATAATATAATATAAAAGAATATAATATAAAATAATATAATATAATATAATATAAAAGAATATAATATAATATAATTAATATAATATAATATAATATAATATAATATAATATAATATAATATAATATAATATAATATAATATAATATAAAAGAATATAATATAAAATAATATAATATAATATAAAAGAATATAATATAATATAATGTAATATAATATAATATAATGTAAAATAATATAAAAAAATATAATATAATATAAAATAATATAATATGAAATGATATAATATAATATAATATAATATAATATAATATAATATAATATAATATAATATAATATAGAATAATATAATATAATATAATATAATATAATATAATATAATATAATATAATATAATATAATATAATATAAAATAATATAATATAATATAATATAATATGATATAATATAATATGATATAAAATAATTAATATAATATAATATAATATAATATAATATAATATAATATAATATAATATAATATAATATAATTTAATATAATATAAGATAATATCATATAATATCATATAATATAATATAATGTAAAATAATATAATATAATATAATATAATATAAAATAATATAATATGAAATGATATAATATAATATAATATAATATAATATAATATAATATAATATAATATAATATAATATAATATAATATAATATATTATAATATAATATAGTATAATACATTACAATATATTATATAATGAGCAATCATTACCATAAAATGGACGATTAATTTAATAGGATAAATAAATAATAATTATTTGAGGACCATGTCTATGTATCATGTTTCCATGTTAACCATGTTTATTATAAATATGGAAGATTATTAAATACAATTTCACTGCAAAATCTCTTGATAATCTGTATAAAAATCTGTAAGAAACTATTTTTTTCATTTTCTGGTGTCTTATTTTGTCTTGCTGTTATTTTTTTCTGTCACATATGCTGTCAATAGAGCTTAACTTGAACATATTATAGCCAAAAATTATAGTCTCAACAAAAAAAATTACGAAACAACAAATGATATTAAACTGACAATCCTAAGCTTCATTAAGCTGTTGTTTTCTAAATGCTATGTCAGTTGTTTATCTAAAATGAAATCTTGAGCGATCATACCAAGTCTCTGGCATTCCTGCACATGGCCATATCAGGGTCCAGTTTCTCCAAGACAAAGACATTCCTCTCTTTGAGCTCATTTCTCAGAGTCTGACCCTTTATGAGGTAGATGTGGGCCAGGAATGGAATGTTCCACACTCCGCTAATTACATAAGAAAAGACAAAATATTAACACATTGTAAGTGCACAACTATTAAAGCATGTTTTCAATTTGGATTTGTTACGTGCACAACTATTAAGGCTTGTTTTTAATTAGACTTTTTTTAAAGCTATAAGGAAAGAACAACAACAACAACAACACCCTTTTAAAATGTCAGTATTCTATATTACAAACAGCTTGAAAAAAATGGTCAGAAAGGTTAGAATTTAACTTCTGAATCACAGTTTGTTTGTTTTGTATGCAGCCTTGTTGAGCACAAAAGATTCTTTCAAAAGCAAAACAAAAATCTTTATACATTTTTAAATAAAGAATTGATTAATGATAAATTACAGTTAAGAAATTATTAATTATATAAAAAATATATGTTTATTATTTGGTAAATTGTATTGTGTTCTGTATTTTTTCTGTTTTTTTCTGAGCATAACAATATCTTTTTTAGTAACCCATGATATACAGAAAACACACACTAAAATATTATATATATATATATATATATATATATATATATATATATATATATATATATATATATATATATATATATATTTATACAATATTTATACAATATAATCAGGCATATTTGCAATCAGTTGGTGGCATATTAAAATTGCAGCCCCAATATATGCTTTTTTTGGTTACACTCAATGCCAATACAACATTAATTTTGTTCATATTTGGACATTTTTCAACATTGTCCAATACAATTATTATATATACAGTAATATCTATCATTTCAGTCATTCCGGAATTACTTTATCTAACACACTCACACACGCTTTCCTTGCACGATGTCAATGTAGTCCTCAGATCTGGCATAATAACCATCCAGACTCAGAGCTCCCCAGAAGTTGGACCACAGTTTTCCATGTCGGGTGACAAGGGGGGCAATTATTTTTCTGAGGTGGGAAAAAAAAAAGGACAGAGGAAAAGTTCAATCCCAAAACAATTCAACCAAGACAGACCTGCTATGAAAAACATTTTCCTTTTATAATAACAAGAATCTAAAATTATAGGAAATTTTAATGCTAAAACATTGTTAATGACAATTTTATGGCAAAAAAAATAAATAAATAATAATAATAATAATTATATAAATATATACACACATACATATATACATAAGAACACTTTTTGGGGGAAAATAGGTTAATTTTACAAGTTCCCTAGAGTTAAACAGTTGAGTTTTACCATTTTTGAATCCATTCAGTTGATCTCAGAGTCTGACAAAAACACGTTTCACTTAGCTTAGCATAAATCATTGAATCATATTAAACAATTAGCATTCAGTTTAAAAATTTCAAAAAAAAAGAGTTTAGATTAGTTTCCTATTTAAAGCTTGATACTTCTGTAGTTACAATACATCGTGTACAAAGACAGATGGAAAATGAAAAGGTGTTATTTTCTAGGTCGATAGGCTATGGCTAGGAACTAGCCACTAACTGCTGCAGCCATGGCACAGCACCAAAGTTTCTTGATTATTAGCCATGTTGTGCTAGAACACAACAACTTTTTATTTTCCGTCGGTCTCAGTACAAGATGTAACTTTGAAAGATGATTTTTTTTTGAGCGAAGTGCTAATGATCTAATCTGATTTATGGATTTATGCTAAGATAATAGTGCTCCTGTCGGAACCAGAGAACGCCTGAATGGATTCAAAAATAGTAAAACTCAACTGTTTAACTCTAGGGGACTTTTAAAATTAGCTTATTTTCCTAAACAAAGTGTAGCGTTCAATTAAGTTTACTTAACCCTGCTGAAAAAAACAACAACTTAAACCAGCCTAAGCTGGTCAAGCTGGTTTTAGCTGGTCAACCAGCCTGGTTTTAGCTGACCAGGCTGGGAAATGACCAGCTAAAACTAGCTTGACCAGCTTAGCCAGGCTGGAAGCCCAGCCAAAACCAGCTATGTCCAGCATAAACCAGGCTGGTCAACCAGCTGAAACCAGTCAAGCTGTTTTCTTCAGCAGGGAACTTTGCTAAATTAATGTATGAGTATTTCCTGGTGTGAGATTGTGTAGAATTCATCCCTTTATTCATTTACATGAGACACTTTTTTTTTTTTCAAAATTTTTGTGTCCTATAATCAAAAGCATGACCCTAAAGTAACACTGCAAATCCCTTCACATCTAGTGTGACCTTAAACTTCACAAGCATACACAATATCACTTTTCCGAGGTAAACATGTCATTCAAAACACATTAGTGGAAATTATAGTGTTGGTCAACGACGTGAAAGCAAGCAACTAAAACTCCACATTTCAGTTACGATTTCACTCCCGAAGCCAAAGTCCAGCACCAAGAGTTCCCAAGACATCCTAAAATAGCCGAAAGAGGGTTTCCTCCAAAAAAGTCATGCGAAAGAGCTCTTAAAGTTGTCACGTTCAATGTGACCGAGTTCGAGCCTGTGTGTATTTTTTTATTTCGAGTCACATGGCGTTTAAACAGTTTATGCGACATACAGCACCGTTTCTATGCACCATGGGAAAACAGGAAGCCACTCGTGCTTATTTTTAAAACGTGAGGGATTTGCATTCAGCCGGCTGTAATGTTCCTGTGGTTTTAGCACTTGAGGGATTCAAGTCTGTTCCCCGAGACAGAACGCTCACTGTGGAAAGATTCCTGATATTCTGGGCATCAAAGGGAATCTACCTGTTTTGCTCGATGAGGAGTTTCAGAGTCTGTCGGTTAGTGAGCATCACATCCGCGTCAATGTTGAAGTAATAATCACAAGAAGGATCTCTCCGGCACACATCCCTATAAGAAAGAGTGTTTGACATAATAAATTTTAAGAACATTCTGCAAAATGATGTTTCTCTTTAACACTTTAAAGATTGATATCAGCAAACTGTTCATCATTACAAAAATGTAGGACTTTAGTTTCTATATTTGGCTTTTAGTTATAATAAAAGTGGTAACAAGGCAGCTACTGTGAGTAATTTCTCTCAGAAATTGTAATTTACGAAGTAGTTTTAATAATGTGTACTTTTACTGTCCCTTGAGTACATTTTTAATGCTGTTTCGGTACTTCTACTCCACTAATTTCCTTCAACCTGCAGTCACTACTTTCTATTTCTTGTCTATGGGGATTTAAAAAATTAGTCCTGTGATTCCTGTCCAATCAAATCGCACATAGAAGGCAAATCGTATCATAATGAACTACCTCAAACTGTCTGGAAGCATTAAAAGTGTTCAAGAAGATCCAAAATCTTTACATGCATTGACCCAGAGACTGTTTAGATGCATGTCACTGATGAAAAGAAGACGGATGTTTACTGTATGATGACTGAATTGGCCTTTAACACCCAGCAGGCACAAACGCCAACATATAACGTCAGATTAACGTTGTACCCTAACGTCGTGGGGACATTGCATTTTGTTTTGGAAATGAAAATCAGGTTGACGTCAGAACTCAACATCAGACCTATGTCAATGTCCAACGTCAAACCTAAAATCAACCAAATATCACCATCTAATGATGTTACAACTTGACATTGAATGGACGTTACAACTATGACGTCTATCAGACGTTGGATTTTGGTTGCCATACCTGACAAATAAATGTCAGTATTTGACGTCAATATGACGTTGGTTAGGATGTTGACTCAAAATTGGAATTTGGTCACTTTCCAACACATCCTAAAATCAACCAAATATCAACATCATTTGACATTATTATTGCACGTCATCATAATGGTGTGCTTAGTCTTGAATTTTGGTCACCTGAAATAACAACCTAAATCTAACCTAATATTAACGTCTTATGAGGTTGTGTGCCTGCTGGGCAATAACGAAATGCACTACAGAATGTTACATTTACACACATCCACGAATTACATTTAAATGCATCAGCTTCCCTACTGAAAAAAACAGCTTAAACCAGCCTAGGCTGGTTGGCTGGTTTTAGCTGGTTGACCAGCCTGGTTTTGGCCATTTCCAGGCTGGTTTCCAGCCATTTCCAGCCTGGTCTTAGCTGGTCAGGCTGGAAAATGACCTGTTAAAACCAGCTTGACCACCTAGCCAGGCTGGGAGCCCAGTCAAAACCAGCTATGTCCAGCTTAAACCAGGCTGGTCAAGCTGGTTTTAGCTGGATTTAGCTGGTCATTTTCCAACCTGACCAGCTAAGACCAGGCTGGAAATGGCTGGAAACCAGCCTGGAAATGGCCAAAACCCCTCTAAAACCAGGCTGGTCAACCACCTAAAACCAGCCAACCAGCTGGTTTAAGCTGGATTTTTCAGCAGGGCTTTTACAGCGTAATACTCACTACTCTTGACTACTTTTGAAAGGGCTACTTTTTACTCAGACTTTGATTAATATTTACAACCTACACTTTAACTCTACTTGCTCTACATTTTTAGGCAAGTAATGGTACTTTTACTTGAGTATGATTTTTCTGTACTCTTTCCACCACTGAATGATTTAATGTATAGTAGTATTTTAAATGTGAAATGCCTACTTTAATTCCTTTACATGCATTAGGGCAGCCAATGAATGTGTATCATCATTATACTAATATAAACACACACATTTATCATCAAATTTGGACTAGGCCAAACTGTAACAGCCCTTATGTCCTATAAGGGATTTTAGAACAACATGATCTGAGTCAAAACTGAAACTTAAATGAAATTCCAACTGTGTTTGTACCTATTTATTTATTTTTTTAAATGTATCAATATGCATGTACTGTTCATCTGAGAATCATTCTGTTTGAATGCGAATAATTAAGTATCCTTACAGTTCTGCTCTGAAACATGCAGTAATAACAGGTGTCTGAAACAAACATTTTAATGCCTGCTCTGACTACTAAACTACTAATTAAGATAAACAACTTGCCTATTATTACCATGACAACAGCCACTCATGCCAAACACAGACAGGCAGTAAGAAAACAGAAGCAGTAGTCATATTACATTTGGTGGCATATGATTTCATTCACCCAGTAAAGGAGTGTGGAGGTTAGTTAATTGCGCAAATGACACAAAAATGAACATGTAATCAATGTTATTATGCGACTGACTTCTCATCATAAGCCTTGTCATCATAAAAGCTTCACAAAATTGTCCCCATTATGCAATTCTGTCTAATACACCAACACTTTCGTTATCTTTGCCATGTTTGATCGTTGTGTTCACATTAGTGTTGTTCTTCAGCTGGTCTAAAGCAGAACCAGTCATGAAGAACCAAGAGCCCCAACTATTGTGTAGTCTGTACCCAGCACAAGTGTGTTGACTGATTTTAGGGTCACTGTATGAAAAGCAGACATGTGCTTGCGGATCAAAAGTGTTTTGGAGCTGGGCTGGGAATCTTGGAGACAGCAGTGTTTGGGAGAGTGCTAAACTGAGTGCAAATAGAAGGGTTCAGAGGAACGTCTTCTGTATATTGCTATATAGGAGGGGCAGATTTACTACTTTGTGGTCAGTCGGATGTTGTTCCTGTGTTTTTTTTATATATTTATATATATATTTTTTTTGTAAGGAGCTGAAAAGTGTGCTGACATGTGGCAAACGTTAACTTTTTAATCTTTGATCAAATGTTGAAGGCTCAGATTCGCATTGTAATTTACTTCATTATTTGCATATTTTCAAGAGTTGCTCTTAAATTAAAGGGATGCTTACATGCCCATGTTCCTTGCTTCTCCTTGAGTTAAGTTCTCCTCAGGGCCAACGGCTTTAAAACCGCCGAACACATCCTTGTTCTCTTCCCAGAACTTCTGTATGTGCTTCTCATGGTAAACCTCCTGTAGAGCAGGAACGAGAACGATCAGACTCTATAAACAGAAATGCTTCTCATTGCTTCATCAGCCAGACACTCACGCTGTTATGAATAAAAATATTCAATTTGTCTTTGGGGTAATCCAGACTCAGGAGCCGCTCGAGAAACTCTGGCAGGAATGGAGTCGGCTGCTCGATGTATACGCCAACAGTCACTTGTGGAAATTCCTGTTTAGATAAAGAAAAAAGTCTGGTCAAACATTTAATATATCTTTATAGAGTTGGGTTATTCACAATGTTTTCACTAAGGGTGGGAGGTATAACCGACAAATATCACAGAAGGCGTCATTTTATTGTGTAGTAATTGTAAACGTTTACACTAACTGACAAAAGTCTTGTCGCCTATCCAAAATGTAGGAACAACAAATAATAACTTGACTTCTAGTTGATCATAGAAGTGGCTTATACGAAAAAAGGCTCCTAGATTACGTTTATTTTACTGCAATGACTCAAATAACTTTTTAATAAAGTCATCTGGAATGGTAAAGAAAGCGTTTTTGCAGGATTCCCAGAATTCATCAAGATTCTTTGGATTCATCTTCAATGCCTCCTCCATCTTAATTCAGATGTGCTCAATAATGTTCATTTATGGTGACTGGGCTGGCCAATCCTGGAGCACCTGGGCTGTAGTATGAGAAGGAGCGCTCTCCTGCTGAAGAATTTGCCCTCTCCTGTGGTTTGTAATGTAATGGGCAGCACAAATGTCTTGATACCTCAGTGGTTGCCATCCACTCTGCAGATCTCTCACATGCCCCCATACTGAATGTAACACCAAACCATGATTTTTTTCTTTACCAAACTTGACTGATTTCTATGAGAATCTTGGGTCAATGCTGGTTCCTATGAGAATCTTGGGTCAATGCTGGTTCCAATAAGTCTTATGCAGTATTTGTGATGATTGGGATGCAGTTTAACAGATGATTCAGCAGAAAAATCTACCTTCTGCCACTTTTTCAAATTATCGACGACAATACTTTTGTCAGATATTGTAGTTGAAAACTAAAAAGAATATTGTTAAGAATGTTCGCAAATCCATTCTAAACCACTTGTCCTTTGGATTGTTGGAGACTTTTCCTATTCCTATGTCATGTAATCTTAAATGAAAGCATTTGAATAACACATTGACTTAATTGGAGTTTATTGTTCTGTGTTTTTGCATTACTCCATACTTCTGTTCAATGCGAAAAATTTTGCGAAAAAGTTCATTGCCACACAACTGTGTTTAAACATCTTATAAAAGTGATTTTTGCACAATAGGTCCCCTTTAAAGCAGACCTGCTACACACAAATTCATTTTCTTTTGGTTTATTTATAAAATTCTATTTTTATTTTATTAATTTGATAATTAAAAACAAATAGCATTAACCAATGTGATTACGATGATAAACTTATAGCTAAATAATATATACCGTGACACCATTTATCCTTATTTTTCACATATTGTAGCTAGAATCGCTGCTGGAGGTCTGAGAGAAAGTATAAGCTGCTTTCCCATGACATTGAGCTTAAGGTTACACGGATCGGTCACCACTACATTTGTGGTTCCTGACCAGTCTACACAGCACACTAGATGAAACAGGGCTTGAGTGGCACCGTGTAATTTCCCAGTTCCGACCTTGGCTCTGGGTTCCTGAAGGGAGTGTCCTATATGAGCCAGCCAAAAGTCTTTAAATTGTTACCGACAGAAGAGCGGGGACTAAACAGGAGACACAGGGGATTCTGCGGAGTCTAGACTAGGACAGTTTCCTTTAACTGGGCCCTTTCAACCTCAGCAGGAGCAGTGTGAATATTTGAACCCTTGTCCCTTCTTCAACAAGCAGCCCAAAACCACTGGGTGGCATGACCCAGCCACTCCCTCATCCTGAAAAACAGCAGACTATGGGCTGGGCCACATCTCATCACCCTCTCCACTGTTTTCTAGCAATAAATCAAATGGGTCTGATGTGTAAAAATAGGCTTTTTGTTTCAGTTGCTTTTGTTTCAATGTAAAAACCTTATGCACTGTAATTTCCTTACTAAATATGCACTATTTGTGCTATGGTCATGATGTATCATGCAGATTGATTAGGGACATCGTGGTCTTAGTTCTTATAAAGTGACTGGATGTACAATTTCTTCCTGGAGGAAGATAAAACGTTACGATTTGTGACCGATAGTCCAAGACAAAACTAGAGCCTGCAATAAGGATTTAGGATCTGTTGACTTGGGACAGAAGCACAATCCACAACAGCCTAAAGCAATGCCATCATACATTCAACCTGAACATCTTGGCAACATCAAGAAGACATCAAATAAGCCAGTTAGTTCACCCAAAATTGAAAATGTTGTTTTTAATTTCTTATTTTCTTGGTGTTTCAAACCCCTGAGAACTTAGTTCGCCTTCGGAACAGACATTAAGATGTTTTAAGTGAAATCTGAGAGCTCCCTCATCCTCCATTAATCACGATGGTCCTGGCTCATTCAAAGTACAGAAAAATGCCAAAAAACATTCTCAAAACAGACTGTAAGTCTTCAGTGGCTCCTTTAGTGGTCACATAAAACAAATAATAATGAATTTTTGGTTTATAAAATAATGAATGTTTTGTGGATGTTCTTTTTCTTTTTTTTTAGATCTTTGGATCGCTTGACATCATGTAAAACATCTTAATTTGTGTTCTGAAGGTGAGCAAAGGTGTCAAGGGTTTGGAAGTACAAAACGATGACTAATTGATAACTGAATTTTTATCCCTTTATTGTGAATTAACCCTTTATTTCATCAACGAAAATCTTGAGGAAGAAATGTTTTTAATGTTGGTTAGTATTTATCGTTTTAGTCTCCATTTTAATCTTATCTTTTTTCTTCAGCAGTACTGCATGTTAGTATCTAATGATTTCCATATCACCTAATATAAGATCCTTCAGCCTGATCTCATGAAAAAACGTAACTATTTTACATTTTGTCAGTTAAGTGGCTAATTCGTATGAATTTGTACAAGTTCAGTCGTACGGAAATGTTAGATTTTAAGAAGGAGGCGTAGCACCCAACCATTATTGGGCGATGAGCAAATCGCACAAATGAGATCGTACGAATTAATAGAATTAGCGACTAAATCAAAAAGTTACGAATTTGCTGTGAGATTGTGTTATACAAGTGTCATCTTAGTCCTGGGGAAAAGGCTGTCAATGTTCACCCTTATTTTCATTGATAAAAAATAAACTCTGCAAGTTAACAAGTCTAAACGTTAGGAGTTGGGTCATCAGTGAGTGTCTTCAACACATTTTCTGGCAGTGTTTTCCACATTGCTGGCAAAAATCGGACCCAATTAACATGACTTTGGCAGGCAAGACATGTTCCATCAGCATCTTTGGTTGATCCTGGAACAATATTCCTGTTTAAAAAAAAACTTGTTTTGATCCTATCCTCACCCATAAACCTAACCATAACTATAACATTTGGTTATACCATAACCTAACCATAACCTAAACTTAATTTATCTAAAACCTTAAACTAAAATAAATCTGTAAGCATATTCAAAGATGATTTAGAAAAATGTCCAAAAAAAAAATTCTCAAAACAGACTGTTAGCCTTCAGTGGTTCAATTGGAATATTATGAAGCTATGAGAATTATTCTGTATTCACATAAAACAACAAATAATGAATTTAGGTTTATAAAATAATGACTGTTCTTTGGTATTTTTTTATTTTTTGGATCTTTGAATTAGCCCGGACCATTATGGAGGATGACGGAGCTCTGCGATTTCAAATAAAACATCTCAATTTGTGTTTTGAAGATAAGCAAAGCTCTCAAGGTGTTTGAACGACACAACTTTGAGTAATTAATAACAGAATATACATTTTTTGGTGAATTTACCCTTTCATTTCATCAGCTAAAATCATGAGGAAAAATGTTTTTAATATTGGTTAGTTTTTTTATTCTTGACTACATTTTAGTCTCGTCTTTTTTCTTCAGCAATATCACCTAATATACGTCTCATCTTAGTCATGGGAAAAAAGATTGTTCGCCCTTGTTTTTATTGACTAAATTAACACTGCACACCACTGAGTGTCTTCAGCACAGTTTCTTGCAGTGTTTCTTGCTATTGCCACATTGTTGGCAATAGCCAGACCATATTTACATGACTTTGGCAGCTTAGACAAGTTCCTGTATCAACATCTTTAGTGGATCCTGAGACAACATTACTATCTAAAAAACTTGTTTTGACCTTATCTTCTTCCAAAAACCTAACCATTATCACAACGTTTCCTTTAAATCAGAGAGAAGTGATGTATGAATAAGAATGATGTAGAAACCCTTAACATAATATAAGCTTAAACTTAAAAACTAAAATCTAAAACTAAAATAAATGGAAACACTTTAGTTTAGGTCACAATTTACGGTTTTAACAAACCATTAACTAACACTACCAGCTTAATAAACGACTAACTAGCTGTTTATTAATAGTTAGTAAGGTACAAGTTGGGTTTCAGTTTTGGGTAGGATTAGGGATACAGAATAAGATCTGTTATTGTGACCTAAAGTGTTACCAAATTAACCTGTAAGCATATTCCCCAAATATGATTGGTTGAATGGTATGTTGCTCCAGGAACATTATTAGAGAGTATATGTGCTTTTAGTGTATTAGAAAGTTTCCATTGATGTTAAAGTTTTCTGAGAACCACACTTTTTTACTATCATTCCGACTGAATTTTAGAACAGTTGTATCTGGTTCAAATGTTATTTTCTGTGAGCCTGTACACAGCATGGCATGATTAAAAATCATTGTCAGCCTGGAATTCTAGGCATGAACAGTGCTGGTCACTCCATAGATGGCTAAGAAGTGTGTTATGTCTTTCTTTTTTTCTGTTATTCATTTATTAAGTAAATATTCAATAAAGTGTAAAAACAAATAATATCTGAACATTGTTCACAATGCTGTTTATATTAGATTTGCATTACAAAGGCAACAACTGGCGCATTTGTATTACATTCCACAGAGCTCCGTTATCAGCTCCACAGTGGAAAACGAAAACACAACCATTTTAACTGGTGTGTATTGGCATGGAATGCAGGGGATAAATGAGACTTTTTTTTCGAAATCACTTTTGTAAACACGTTTGTATGGACTACCCACTTCTGAGCCACCTTTAGTTTTTTCCACAGAGATAATGTAAGTCCAGTTTTGAATCTGCCGCTATGCTGATGCATAGGCATTTGTATCTTTGCGTGGGAGCATAATCTTATTTTAATTTAAAGTGACAGTCACCAAAATTTGGATCAAACTGGAACCAATTTGGATCAAAACCCAAAAGGGGCCGTTTCAAAAACAAATATATATATATTTTACAGTATTTTGAGCTGAAACTTTACATCACAGACTTTTTTTCACATCTTGTAGAAAGAGGCATAATAGCTCACCTTTAAGCAAACAAACATTCAGCCTAATAGTGGAAAATGAGCTAATGATTCTAATTACGAAAGCTTTTTTAAAGGTGCACATGAATAAGTTATTTCCACATCAGTAACTCGAGCCTAATAGAAAGCGCTGAAGTTAACCTTAGCTGAACCCTACAACAAATTTTCAGAACAACCACTGTAAGTTGCCCTGTGGATAAAACCCCACAGTGAGCCACCCGCTAAACAGAGGTCTGGTTGACAGCAACACCCCAGTAAGTGAAACCGTCCTAAAACCCAAAAAGCCATTTCCTGCACCACAGCAGTGCACAGCTTCCTCTTCCTCAAGTGGCTCCTCATGGGCATTTAAGGAGTGTGTGAAGGGACATGGGGTGCATAAGACGCTTGTTGCTGTTGGATACAACTCCCAAACCTCACTTCTCTTGGCTTATCTCAAAGTGAAAACTGAGGGGGAACTAGCTATTCACTTACAGGCATGTATTAATAGAGCTGGAAATGTTTCGTTTTTTCTTTAAATGGCACTTTTAGGGTATAACTTTATGGTGCTGAGAGGAAAAGGAACAAAAACAGCTACTGTGGCTTTCATTGGATGACTCACTTTAAGCTGAGACAAATCCACCATGTCTTGGTCACAGATGGTGCAGCCGCGCTCATAGTTCCATGCATTGGGAATGTAGTTGGCCAGGTAGTTAAAGTATACCTGTGGGGAATAAAAATAAGCAGGTATTTAGATAAAAAACAACCTCTAAGATATTCATGACGACATATACTCCTGAAAAGGAAATGTCCATCAATATTTGAACCCAGCCTGTAGTTAAATCCAGTTTTGGTCAGGACAACAACCCAAAAATGAATCCTGCTGTCACATTTTTATAAACTACTGTCTGTAGAGCTGTAATTATAGCTGGACTGCTATTTTGTAGCATAACACACATCAAAGAATGAGTTTTTGTATCTCAGCTGGGAATTTACAGGACAGCTTTGCAGGGACGGAAACTTTAACTGAAGGTCAGTTTAAATAGACCGATTATGCAGATTAAGTCATCTAAAGGGAAATATAGTGTTCTTGCAAAATAAATAAATAACGTTGGCTCATGCGATGTTGACTTATGAGAACGGCATGTTTTTAATCTTAGATCAAGATACTAAAACTAATTAGCTTGTTATCATAAACAGGTTGCCTTGAATTCTTTAAATATTTGTCTTTGCTTGGTTGCGATAAAGGTGTGCATCTTTCCAGAGTCACACACTCTGTTATGTTCGTGGGACCCCAGATTAAATATTACTTGTATAACAAACATTTGCTATATTTATTTTTAGAGTATAATGTCTTTCTGTTTCTCAAACAGTAAAGCATGATATGGAAACAAGAACTGGTAAAATCTATGAGTTGAATGATATCCTTTACACACAAGAACACACACAGTAAATAAAATTTATAACAAAACATCAAGAAAACAAATATTTGTATCTTGCTTTAACTTATTTTAATAAGTTAATTGGGTTTCAACTGCTTTTTTTAAGTTATACAAAGTTTAACTTAATATTTTTAGTCAGTTTGATTGATGTAAGTTGAGATGACTAGAGAAGTTAAGTTGATTCAACAACAAAAAAATTAAGCCAGCAAGATTTTGTTAGAGTATACGGCTTACAAGAACTTTCCATAGTTGTAATGTACCCTCTGGTCACTGTTTTACGTACACTTTACTAGTAGCGGTTTGGACCCCGGACTTCGTAACATAGATTCAACAAGGTACTGGAAATATTCCTCAGAGATTTTGCTCCATGTTGACATGATGCTGCAGATTTGTCGGCAGCACATTCATGTGAATCTCCTGTTCCACCACATCTCAAAGGTGCTCTATTGGATTGAGAACTGATTGAACTCACTGTCATGTTCAAGAAACTAGTCTGAGATGATAGCACTAGTCTGATATTAGCAACTACTTCTACCCAAAATGACTTGATATATTTTGCATTTGTTAACCGATACTGCATCTCACCTAAATTTACAACTGTCTATTACCTGTACTTGGCTGCAGGAACCCAGTTTTGAGATTCTGTTTCCTGAAAGGCAAGCTTGTAATCCTTGTTAATTTGTTCGCTGGCAGTTATATGCAGATTTTTGGCAGGACAGCTGTGCACACTCTCGTCATGCTGCTTTCCATTACAGGAAGTTCGAATGTAACAGCGAGGAGGAGATCTTCAATTCAATCCAGCCTCAACCACATTATCCAGATGGTGTCCAGATGCAGCCTTTCTAAATTTACTCCATGCTTAGCCATGTTAGATAGTTGTAGATAATTGAACATAGTTGGCCGCTAAGATCGACAATCCCTTGGAGACCCAAGTCATGACCTTAAGTGCTGTGAGGTCAATTGGTTAAGCGTTACTGTCAGAAAATAGGTCACTGACTATGCTTACATGGACATCAGTAATCAAATGACTTACCTTAATCAGAATAAGGCAATAATATGATTAATTAGTTGCTTTTAGAATGTTCCTTTCCTTACAGTCTCAAAACACTGTGTGTATGGCCTATCCCACTGTAAAATGTGGCGAAAAGTCCTACATGATGGTCCTCGTTTGATTAATGGTGCTTTCACACCAGCCTCATTTAGTTTGGTTAAACCGTACCAGAGTTTGTTTGCCTTTTTGGTGCGGTTCTTTTAGGAAGGTGTGAATGCAGCCGTTGTACTCAGATGTGTACCAATAGAGGTCCAAACTGCTTGAAGTTGTAGTCTCGGTACACTTTCAAATAAACCCTGAAGCAGTTTGTTTTAGGTGAGAACGTGAACTGACCTAGAACTGACCTAGATGCAAAAAGTACTTTGGACCAAACAACCGTACTAAGACCTGCTAGAAGAGGTGATCTCTGGACACTTTCAAACAAACTCTGGAGCAGTTAGGTTTTTGGTGAGAGTTTGAACTAACCTAGAACTGACACAAATGCAAAAAGTACTTTAAACCAAACCAGCATACCAATATCGGTTCGAAGAGGTGGTCCCAGTACGCTTTCAAACTAACCCTGGACCAGTTCTTTTGGTGAGAACCTGAACCGACCTCATACTGACCCAAATGCAAAAAGTACTTTGGACCAAACAAGCATACCAAGACCTGTTAAAGAGGTGGTCTCAGTACACTTTCAATCGAACCCTGGAGCGGTCTGTTTTGTGGTGCGAATGTGAACCGACCTTGAACCAACCCGAATGCAAAAAGCTGTTTGAACTAAACAAGTGTACCAAGACCTACTTGAAGAGGTGGTCTTGGTACGCTTTCAAATGAACCCTGGAGCAGTTAGGTTTAGGTGAGAACGTGAACCGACCTTGAACTGACCGGAATGAAAAAAGTACTTCAGACCAAAAAAGCGTACCAAGATCTGCTCGAAGAGGTGGTCTCGGTACGCTTTCAAATTTACCCTGGAGCAGTTCGTTTTTGCCGAGAACCTGAACTGACCTTATACCGTCCCAAATGCAAAAAGTACTTTGGACCAAACATGTACATTTTGGGATGATACATTTTATTTGACACATTACCACAATTATGGCAGATCGCAGACAAACAAGTTATGAGGAGGCCCATACTGCCTGACTTTTCCTCCATTCTTTGTTTATGTCCGTTTGTTATGCATGTGAATTTCCTGTGCGTTAATTCTGACTAATCAAAATGTAGGTTCAGGAAATGTGTCAATCCAACAGCTGTGGATGTTGTGACATGACTGCTTTTTGGCTTCAATAGGGTTAGGGTCTGGTGTGAAACGGAACCAAAGGAAACGATTACTACAGTTGGAAAAGAACCCTAAGGTGTTTACATTTCTGTACTGCACTTCAATAATGCTACTAAAATAGGAATACTCCACATGTCTTAATTTGATTTGTTTACTACGATTATGACTTTTAGTCGAATTAAGGTAATCAAAAATCTCTGTTTACACAGTAGGCAATAGAACTACCTCAACTCTCTTAAACACCAAAAGAACTATGGGTATTATTTCTACCTTTAATTACCATAGCCAAAATGACTGCATGCATTGTAGCATCTGCTACTTTTCCCTGTGACTTCTCTGTTGCCCAGCAACTTCCTACTAACAAAAACATAACTTTCTGTTGGCAAAAGCATAACTTTACTTAGATATATCTTTCAAAACAGCATTTAGTGCAGCAAAAAAGCCTTCTCCACTATGAGGCTCAAAATGAAATGAAATAAAAATGAGGCACGGACATTTGCGGGTGAGCTTGAATATCCTATATTTACATTAATAGGCTGTATTACCAAAATATCGTATTTTTAGTGAGATGACTCAAATATGACAACAGATATTCAAAGCTTAATTTTTCTATCTCAATAGAAGCTTTGAATGTAAATATGACTTGACAATATGACATCTACGACTTATAAGAGAACAGTCAGAATAACCACTATGGTAATTCTGGTAGTTCCAGTGTTAAATTCAGATTATTGGTGTCCATGTAAACGTACTGACTGATACCAAATGACAAGAAGCCATAAACCAAAGTCTTGGCTTCACAGTCTGGTTCTAAGCTGCTACTGTGTATCTTCAAGTCTTTTTACTTTTTATTAAGGCTTGCTTGAGTATTTACGAGAACATCTGTACTCCCCGGGGCATGTTAAAAAGCCTTGGAGATCACAGAGTTCCTCGGGGATGGACACAGGGCAGCTTGAATGAAACTTCGAGCATAAGGGTGAGCTCTGGAAGGATGATTATTCATTAGAAACGGCACAGATGGTTGGGCATTAGGAGAAGATGACTCCACACGCCGCTGTGTTTGTTTAATCTGTCGCTGAGGTGCAGAAGGAAAAGCTCTACGGGGCTGAGATTACATTATCATGCAGACATCCTGTTAAAATGTCAAACTGCTGGGAAGAGGGGAGATGGGAAATGACTGCAAAAGTTTTTTGCCTTGTGTTTAATCAACTGTACGATTGTTTTAGTATCTGACAACTGTGCTGCTCTACTGTAAAAGAGTAATGGAGCCATTACATGGCACCATCTTTAACAAAAACATTATTAACTTTCTATGCCTTTAAGCTGTTTTGGGGACCTGAAAATGTCCCCCATTTAAGAAAGTATGCTATTATAATCTCAATGTAACCTGCTTTGAATCTGTACATTAATGAAAAATGGCAAATATAATTGGATGAATGTATAAACAACCAATAGTATGAAGTGAATCTCTAAATTTTCTGAAACTCCCTTGTCCAAACACTTATTCGTGATACACTTATTTATTTAACAACATGCTTCATTTAAATTTAAATTTGCACATAATATATAACTGTGCATACAATATTGTAATATACCTGTATTTACATTTGTCAATTTGATTATTTTTATACTCTATATACCGCTTTCTTTTTGAAATTCCTTTATTATGTGTGTTTTTGTGATGTTATACTGTCATTCTGTAGCACTATGGAAGATTCAGTCACGTAAACAAATCCCTCATATGCGTAAACATACCTGGGAATAAAGCTCTTTCTGATTTGGATGTTTGTCCCAAATTTTAGTTAAAACCAAGCATTTTTAGAGTGTAGTTTCAAAAAAAGTAACACCAAAACCATATAAACCAAATTTAGGCATGCAAATGTTATGTATATGCAAACACTCAATGCAAACGTACAATATTAATGACTTCATTAAACAAATAATTGTATGGCAACATTATATGAAAATCCATAGCAGTATTTTTGCTTTGATAAGCTGTTTGAATTCTTAACCATATTCTAAACTTCATTTTGACCTGTTTTTTTTTTTTTTTTTTTTTTTTAAATACTATCACACATGTTCAATTTCCAATTTTGAATGAAGTATACAGGGGTTTTTACCTTGGTGTTCACATTTCCATGGATAACCGATGGCAGACTATTGTAGATGGTGTTCCTCACTCGTACTCTCTCCGTCCCAAACTTCAGGAGAACTTCATCTAAATTCAAAAACAGATTTTGTTTTTAACAATATCATTTGTTGTATGTCTGTAAAATTATGTGTCCAGGAAAAAAAAAAATAGAGACAGCACACCTATCCTTAAAGGATTTGTTCTCTTCCAGAACAAGACCAAAGATGACATCCTTGTAAGCTTTCAAAAATGTTTCAAGAGTTCACACTTAGCTGATGATTTATTATAAAGCATGTTTGGCATGCTGTCCCAGGAGAGAGCCCTGAGCTCAGAAGATCCTCGAGCCCGGGGCTCCCTCCCGTTTGAAGGGCAGGGGGGGAGTTTGAGCTCAGGTAGGTCTCAAGAACTCCCCTGGTTTATTTAGGGCGTAAGGCAGATTATAGGTATTGCTATGGATAGATAAACTGCTGACTGAAAGGCATAGGTAGGAGGCTGACTAACGCCCCATTCACACGGGGCATCAGCGTCAATGCATCCCATTCACTTTGAATGAGTGACATCAGGCATTGCCAAACTGCATTGTGGATTAGTCAGTGCTGCTTCAGTGGCGTTGCTCGCTGCAGAAGTTGGGGCTTTCTCAACTTTTCAACCGCCAATGGAAGCGTCTGCCAATCAGATCGCTGTATGCAAATACACCAGCTCAGACAGTAGCCGATTGCGGACTAATTTTATTGACTGACTCTGCTATGACGATCGCGTCAGCCCCAACTTCAGACACGCCCTCTGTCCAGCATTGACACTGAAGCCCTGTGTGAATTGGGCGTTGGAGCTCATCTACTGTATAGTGGCAATTTGGTTTAGTCAATTCACTTATGTCACTTGTCTTTGGACTGTAGGAGGAAACCAGGGAACCTGGGGGCGAGCACAGGGAGAACATGCAAACTCCGCACAGAAACGTCGGCTGGCCTAGTATGGACTTGAACCAGTGACGTCCTTGCTGTGAGGCAACAGTGCTAACCACTGAGGTGCCCTGCCACCCTAGGAAACAGGAGAAGTAGGGATGGAAGAGGGGATTCTTCAAGACAAAGATAGCTAAGGTAAGGAACTCTAGTTATTTATAGTGCGTTAGAATTCATCTGATTGGTTAATCATGTGTTAGCTAATGTGGGACCAGCCATGGTCAATCATAAGCATGTGATCCTCTCGAAATTAGTTTATAAATAAACTTCACTTAAATCATAAATCGGCATTTACTTCTTAATCTACAACACAACACACTTAGTAAAAGGGTGTGTTCAGAAAAGGGGGGTCTTAAAATGTTATTAAATGTAAAAAAAAAAATCTTGATAAGATCATTAAAGGATCTGAGTATACTACAAAATAAAAAAAGAAGTCCATGACCCACTTAAATATGTAATTAAAGGCAACTTATATATGCTATTTTCATTTAAAAATATCCAAAAACCACTAGAACAGAGTTCTTACAATATCCCCATGTCTCGAAGTATGTTTAAATCAAGAGAAATAAGCAATTTATATTCAGTGCTAATGCTAATCGCCATGCTAATGGTGTCAAACGCCCTCTATGACAATTTACTAAGAATAAAGACTATAATTGTTCATGGAAAATCAACCATTTTGACTCACCCAGAGCTCCATTCAAATTTTGGAAAATCTCACACTTGTGGTCCAAGGTCATATTAAGCTTTTCCTAAAATAAAGAAGAGAAGACAACAGAGTTTGTGTAAAAGTGTCCGTGCGACCTTTGTCCTTGTGTAAACTGTTTATAGTTGCATATTTTTAACCAGTCTGTTTGCTGTCGAACTTTATAAGTGCATGTGGTCAAGTTTACAAGCACGTTTATGTTCTCACAAACCGCCTTAAGGCTCGTTACATCACTGACCCTCTGATTCGGATCCACGTAGATCTTCGTGTAGAACAGCTGATCGTCGTCGTTATCATGAAGGTCCCACTGGCTGACAAGCTTCTGTACGTATGGGGCATACCCAATAATCCCTGCGAAAGACAATGGAGTGTATTTTAAAAGGCCTGTGTGTTGTAAAAGAAAGTATAGGATGTAAAATATAGCGTGAAGCGTTGACATTATGGTATGCCCAGACACAACATTTCCAATTTCAATTACATCTGAAAAGCTTAAATCTCGCTCCCAATCCATGGTGCGGTTCCTCAAACCCTCAAAACAGTGGGAAGTCTGGCAGAAGCGTCTGACCAGCAAGAAACAAGTGTTGTGTGGCCACGTCTAACCTCACTGTTGTTTGCTTGTCAAGCGCTTGTATGCCAATAGACTTTTATTTAAAGAAACACTTTGTTTGAACCTAATTTTACAACTCCTCTAGGGTTGAGTTGAGTTTTAAGATCTTTAAATCTATTCAGCCGATATTAGAATCTGGCAGGGGAACTTTTAGCTTAGCATAGATCATTGAACCGGATTAGACTATTAGCATGACATAGACTATTAGCCATAGGCTTCCTACATCTACTCAAGCACATGCACTTCCATAGCAAACTGCGTCTGGATTTCTCATCGTTTTCCTGAAGCTCTGACCACAGTTGAAAATTGCAGGGCTCACACTGGCATCTGAGCAGTTTTAGATAGCATCATTCGGCAGGAATTAGGAACCATGTTAGGTTACCGCCCTAGACCATTACATGTTTAACTCCTAATAACCTTTTACTATAGTCTGCATTCAGAGGCTGATCTAAAAAGCATGTGAAACCACTTGACATTGGCACAAATAAACTATAGATCTCTTAGTGTGTACATTTACGCAACAATGACGTCCTAAAATCAGACGTTTAAACATTTCTTGTTTACATGGATCCTCAAAAAACAACCAAACATACTTTATTATGATTTCCTGGCCACTAGTTGCTGATATACTTTGCAAAGAAACACTGTTCCTGTAGTCCACCACTGCTGTTTGGTTGTCAAGTGCATGTATGCCAGTAGGCAAAGAAACCCTTTGTTTGAAAAAAGGATAACTTTACAACTCTTTTAGAGCATTTGAGTTTTATTTGAGTTTTCATTCAGCCAATTTCAGGGTCTGGCAGGGGAACGTTTAGCTCAGACCAGAGTCTTGCACGCAGGCCACTAATATTTGATATAACGGGTGGAATAATTATCCAATTGTTATCCGCACATTCGGGCAGAATGTGTGTCCAGTAGTCAATCATGCGACAAATGATAGACAGCGAGCACTCGACTCTATGCTCCTATCACAACTTGAATAAAGATTTAAAGGGGTGGTCCACTACGATATCATATTTAAAATTTTTAGTTGATGTGTAATTTAGGTGTGTGAACATAAACAACATTTTTGAATGTAATACGCTCAAAGTTCAATGCAAAGGGAGACATTGGCTTTTACAGAGTTAGCTTAACAAAGCCTACAGCAAACAAAGTTTGGGGACAAAAAAAAAAAAGTAATCCGGGCTAGTGAGATTGCAAGCCCTTCAGGTTACACACAGCTAAAATGCTGTCCAAACACTGCTATTTCCACAGAGCTTGGTCTGTTTCTGTATTTGGGCATTCAAAGGACACGACACAAAGACAGAAGTGCTTACAATTTAATTTTAATTATGTTCCACAGAATTTTAAAACACGTATAGCTAGCATTTGACAAAGGACCGCTTCCGGAATCTCTCCCAGTTCTGGATTCGGCTAAAAACTCCTCAAAGAAGGAGCAGCTCCAACCATAATAGACGAAGCTGTGGATTGTGAGCCACAACCTGTAGGTATTTTTATTTGTTAAAATTAATCTATTACATGCATAGTTTCTAGCTTTAACGGTATGTTGTAGCAAGGATGTAAACAACAGGAAATGCTGTTTGGCACTGCTAACAAATTTGCTTCAAATTTATATTTATCCGTCAAACCCATGTAAACTCTATGCGTCCACTTTTCCTGCATTCTACATGTCAAATAACAAACTCGCAAAAGATATGTGAACAATTCACACATGCTTATTCCAAATATATGTGAAAGACATTTGTTGGATTGTTTTTTAGAGAGCAGGCGTGAGGTTCAGCTGTGTCCTCTATGTCAATTTCTGTCTGATTAACAGCTAACAGCTATTCTGACTGACAATGTTTGTACAGCGCAAAAGCACGTGCTTATAGGGGTGTGACTCTTTGACATAGAGCCGATTAGCAATCACAGCACATTATGTTAGCTGACCAATCAGAGCCTCTTGAGGGCGGGCCTTTCGAAGGAACTAGGAAATATGACATTGCATAAAATTTTGAAACTCCATTTCGAAAGTAAAACGTCTCATGCAGGTGCGGGTTGTGGTGTGTATGTCAAACATGTGTATGTCAAACAGGTAGGGTCAGGTACGGTCAGGTTTCCAGCCCAAAAGTTGTCCAGAACCCGCGCAAAAAAGACACCCAAAATATTAGATTAATGTTTTATTTAATTTTCATTCATTCAAACTGAATTAATTCACAGAACCACAACATAACCGGATCACATCAAAACACTGCCCTCCTCTCACCCACACACTGAACCTACTGTTGTGTAGATTACACTAGAGCACAGTTGTCAAAGCCAGTTCCTGAAGCGCACAGTTTAGTTCCAACCATAATTTACACACCTGATTAAACTAAATGACTGCTTTAGGCTTGTTTGATACCTACAAACAGGTGTGTTGAAGCAGACCTGGAACTAAACTCTGCAGGGCTCTGGCCCTCCAGGAATTGACTTTGACACCCCTGTATTAGAGTATATTTTCCTTTCGAAATGGGGTTTCAAACTTAGATATGCTTGGCGTTAATAACAGGTTTGGTATGCTGTCCCAGGAGAGAACCCTGAGCTCTGAGATAATTGAGCCCAAGGCTGAGATCAGGTAGGTCTCGAGAGCTCCCCTTAGAAAAGGGAATAAAAAGAGGAGATGGGGTGGAAGGGGGGATTCTTCCAAAACGAAGATAAGGCAGTAGGGTAAAATCTGTCAATTTATTGTAAATTTTTATCAATCTGATTGGATTATTACCTATTACCGATGAGAATCCAGTCATGCTCAATGATATCACATGCTCCTCTTGAAATTAGTTTATAAAACTCCACATAACTCCTCATCTCATTTGGCATTTTGAATTCTTTTGAACATAATTAGGAGCTGCTTGTCAATCAGACAATGCTTCTACGTTTGTTCTTGCTGTCAATTGCGGAAAAAAATATTGATAAATGTTATGATAAACCGCTGTGAGTTTAACAGCAAGTGCCGTGTTGTGCGTGTAGTCCGGGAGTCCGATTTTGATACAACTTTCCTTCACCTCCTCTTGCATGTGGGCCCACGCGGTTTGCCCTATGCACTGGTCACTACTAACTGAATGGAGTAGGAGCACATAGTTATGTTAAGTTAAATAAGTTGAATATAATATTTAGGTTCCAAAACCACCCAAATTTTGTTAACCTGGCAATGCCATTTTTTACCTGCACAATCAAATTCAAAACCGCCCAATCTGGCAACACTGAGTGTGGGATGGGTTTACCAAAGAGGATCCATGCAGGACTCTGGTAGACTTAAAAATGACCAAATATTTTTAATAATTTTCCTATTTAAAGTTTGTCTCTTCTGTAGTCACATCGTAATATATCATAATAGGCTCTATGCACAGCTAGTGTTTTAAAGCTAACAATAAACTTCTGGTGAAAGCTTAATGTGACTATTTTCAATTTCACAAGGTTATTTTTACAGCATCGATGTTGTAATGTAATTACAATACACTCAGTTAAATAGACTTAAGCATTTATTTAGTTGTTCAAGCGTAAAACATGATGAATGATTGTTGTAACCACTAGCGCTGTCTGTAGCAACAGGCTAGCGCAGATATTCCATCAAAAATGCTGCAGTAAAATAAACTGTCATATTTTAAAGACATGGGGGGGGGGGGGGTTTAATGCAGTGCTTCTTGTCCGATCTGAGACCCACTTCATATCGTTTATCTAACAGGCAGTGAAGAGCACATAATTTTTTTTAAGAAATCAGATCTTAAACATAACAATTTTGTAATGGAAAGACAGATCACTGGAAGCCCTTAGGCTGCCTGGCCGAAAATTAAAAGTCCGTGTGCATATAGCCCATAACTATTAGTACATGATTTAACTACAGAAAGTCAAGCTTTACATAGGACAATGATCAAAATCTTTTGTCGTTTATGATCTATGCTAAGCTAAGCTTAGCTAAAAGCGCTCCTGACCAACCGAAGATTGGCTGAATGTATTCAAAAGTGGTAAAACTGAACTGATTAAGTCTAGAGAAGTTGAAAAATGGCCTTTAAAAACAATTCCTTTAATACATATGCACATGACATCTTAGTTTTCATAAAATTGTGCTTTTACACAGACAACAGTGGTGTCATCAAAAAAAATTGCACTTTTAATATCGGTTTTGAAAAAATACATAATATTTTCAGGCTTTGTTGTATAAGCAAACGGTCAAATCAGTGTCATTTAAATAGGTCCTCAAAAGATTTCAGTAGAAATCGAGGCCCTGCGATCTTCCACAAAATTGTAAATCCGCCAAAACCAAAAGATAAACAAAGCACGTTTTCAGGCATATATGATTTACATGTCCGTTCATTCACTAAATTAGCAGATCGTCTCAGTCTGAAGGCGGCCACCTTAGATGTGGTGACATGAATCTTATTTTATTACGGAGCAATAAAGTAAAACCCTTGACATGATGCCCAGGTTCGAAAGCTATAGCTGAAGCCAGATGTACAGCATTATGACATGTGGTTTTAATCCAGAATCCACAATGTTTTTTTCCCACCGATCGAAACAACGCTACCGTCAAGAAGCTTGAATTCGGGCAAACTTGCGGGATGATCGGAATGATACAAGCCGTGCCGTCTTTCTAGTTTCCACAAACACAATGGTAGACATGGCATGTCTGGTCCAACCGAAACAAAACAGTGGCCACCGCAATCTACGGAGCAGCCGGAGGAATACAACCAACCTTCAATTTTGGATGTGCAGGCAATCTAACAGGACGTCCAACACAAACAAACGTGTCCTGTTAATGACACAGGCTCAACGCCCTGACAGAACACTACATAAGACAAAGTGACCACCACAGTCAAAGCAGCAATTGACCAGATTAAAATAGAGCTCGGATGGACAATGACCACAGGGTTTTGAAGTACAGAGGGGGGTGACGTTACTGTTCTTCAACAGAGAGAGCGAGTAAGACGGACAGACGCACACGTACACACACTCTCAACTGAATGCACTATTCATGAAGACCCCTGGATGAATAGTGCACTATGCCTGGTGGCCCTCAGGAAATTCCACAGGGTGAGCGGCCGCTGCTTGTGGTTTACACAGAAAACACGTTCACTATCATATTGTACCAGTGATGAAATTCCACTGTTTGTCCTTTGCTCTCTATAATCACCCTGCTTGCATTGTTCTAAATTCTACCAGACCAAACAAACCCACACAGAATTGTCTGAGGGGGGATACGCCAAAATGGCAGCGTGCCACGACCTTATTTACACGTTTCCCAGTGATATGCAGCCTGTGCTGAATTCTCAAAAGCTGACCTCCCAAATGCAGGAGGAAAAACATGCTAACATGTGTATGCAGGAGTGTAAACTGCTGGGTACTACAAGCTGTGAAAAACAAATAGTACGTTTACAGACTAAACAAACGTCAGAGTTAATTGTGAACATTCTTAAGATGCTTGTGGCTTTGGAATTAAGGTAGTTGTAGTCAACCTGGTACCCTGATAGCTAGAGATGTAACGATTCTCTGTGAGCCGGTTGAAAATATGTGACAATTCAAATCACTAGAAATGTTGAATGATTCGCGATACATTTTTTTTAACAGAGGGGGCGCTGTGTTTACAGACGCAAACTCGCTTTACCAGCACATCCGCGGCGAGCAAGAGGTGGGGTGGCGGACTGAAATGACAGCAGTGAGGTGCGCATACTACATACTAAGTGCAAATACTGTAAAAAGACGCTTACTTACACCAGGGGTCTCAAACATACGGCCTGCTGGCCAATTGCGGCTCCCCGGGATGATAGTTTATGGTCAGCGGCTTAATTTGAAAGTTTAATGTTGGTGCGGCCAGTGAGTTTGATGTGTATAACACTTTACAGTGTTGTGTGTGGAGCTGAACGAACCCACCAATCATGGCTCTCGGGGGCGGGACATCAGATGGAATTGACGCAGGCAGAGAAACATTTCCCAATGAGTTAAAGTTACTGCCACGTTGCCATGGAGTGTTTTCTTCCATGCTTGCTGGCTGCCTCATTTCTATTGGGCACATGCAGACATTCGTTCCAGTGCGCTTTATTCACAACACTTCAAAAACAAGTTTTGTAAGTTGCTGCCTAGCGGGACATTAGAAATATATAAATGTATATAAATCAGTGCTTAATTTGAGCAGGAACTTGCCAGATTCTGTTTTGGAAATGTCAGATATTTGTATTTTTCTTTCTTATTAATTTTTAATTTGTTTCTTTCTTTATCTTATTGTGTGTTAAAAAATTCCAATCTTCTGAAATCTCTTAATTTTTCTTTTTTTTTCTTTCTTAATAATTTTTAATTTGTTTATTTTTTCATCTTATTGTGTGTTAAAAAATTCCAATCTTTTCAAATTTTTATTTTAAATTTATTATAAATAAAAAAATTTTTAACACAAAATAAGATGAAAAAAATAAACAGATTAAAAATTAATAACATAATTAGTTTGTTGTGGAAAACCTGATGCGGCTCAGCCTCACCCAGACTCCAGCGGCCCCCTGGTAAATTGAGTTCGAGACCCCTGACTTACACTAACAGAACAACGAATAGAATGCACATAAACCATGAGCACAGTGAAAAACTACTAATTAAAAACTATTAATAAGCCAAACCACGCAGACCAGATGATTTGCTCTGATGAGTGCTATGGAGATCACACGTTGCATCATAGCGGCAGTATGAAGATGTTTTTTAGACTGGAAGAGAAAGCTGTTCTGTTACAGAACCAGCTATTACACAATTTTTACACTCTAGTTTATGCATATTTGAATAATTTGCTTATTATTATTGAATATTCAAAAGTGTTCTTCTGAAGTGTATCACACTGATGCTATTACTAATTAATTATACAAGTAATATTAATTATTTACCTTCATGTTCAACTCCTGTCTCTATCCTACTATATAATTAGTCATTTTATAATCAGAATTTATGCCAGTGGTCGGTCGCCTGGAGCCGAGGGCCTGTTGACCACCTCTATACATGCTGCTCTCTGGTTTAGGAAAGGTTTACCTCTCCACAGCAGCCATCTCAATTCCCAGTGAAACAGTTTTCATTAGCAGGGGACATTGTACATGTGCAAAGACCTCAGCTTATGCCAGAAAACATAGATATGCTGACATTTATTTTTAAAAATGTAAAATCCCAGCAGTCACAGTTTTAGTTTGTTTCAATTAATGAGTCTTCTTTAGTTTGAGTTATTCTTTTTTCTTTTTGTTAGAAAATATCAGAAAATATATTATTTGAAAAACAATATATTATTAGAAAAACAATGAAAGGGCTCTTGTTCACTTTAATTTGTTTCAAATATATATATATATATATATATATATATATATATATATATATATATATTTTTTTTTTTTTTAGAAATTGTGACTAAATCGTATTGTGCTATTGGTATCGTGAATTGTATTGAATCAGAGTCAGGTGAATCGTTACATCCCTACTGATAGCACATCATTTAGATGCCTATTTGATGTTTGTGTTTACATCTGTAAGCATTTGCTCAACAGCAGTATATCTATTAGGCATCTATTTTCAGATGTTAAATAGACATTTAGAAGAATATACAGTTGAAGTCAGAATTATTAACCCTCCTGAATTATTAGTCCCCCTACATTTTTTTTCCCCCCTAAATTTCAATTTCCAGTTTCGGAGAGATGATTTTTTGTTAACACATTTCTAAACATAATAGTTTTTATAACTCATTTCAAACACCTGATTTATTTTATCTTTGCCATGATAACAGTACATAATATTTGACCAGATATTTTTCAAGATTTTTCAATTTAAAGGCTAAACTAGGATAATTAGACAGGTTAAGGTAATTAGGAAAATCATTATATAATAAAGGTTTGTTCTGTAGACAATCAAAAAAATATTGCTTATTATATTGATTATATTGAAATAATATTGACCTTTACATGGTTAAAAAAATTCAACTGCTTTTATTCTAGCTGAAATAAAGCAAATAAGACTTTCTCCAGAGAAAAAAAATATTATAGGAAATACTGCGAAAAAATCCTTGCTCTGTTAAACATCATTTGGGAAATATTTGAAAAAGAAATTCACAGTATGGCTGATCATGTTGACTTCAATTGTATGCAATAGGCCTCAATCTTACATTTGCAAAGTCCAAAGTAGCATAAAAAAACAAATACTGAAAAAAAAAGAATAGCATGCGCACAAACACACTCAAAAGCCAGATTTTGTCAAAATGTAACCAGATGTGCACACATTAAGTCACCAGATTAGCAGTAAAGGAGTTTGCGTGTAGAACGACATTGGGGTGACAGCCAAAAAATGCACACCCGTTGAGTTTTGACCTGTTTATGACCAGTTATGACTATGACTTCATTTTTATTTCAAGTGAACGCAGATGTTTCTAGCTTTTATGTGTGGTGTTTATAACCTTTCGCTATCGAATAAGGGTTATTTCGCCCAAAAAGGACAATTGTCTAATTAATTTTTCACCCTCGTGTCATTCCAAACCCCTGAGACCTTCGTTCATCTTCAGAACACAAATAAAGATATTTTAGAGGAAATCTGAGAGCTCCCTCATCCTCCGTAGACAGCAATTGTCCCGAGATGTTCATAATTCAAAAAATAAATCACTCAAACATGTTTTTGAAGCTTTATATGATTACATCGAACCACTGAAATGACATGAAATGTTTTGACAATGTTTCTTTTCTTTTCTGAACATCCAGCAGGATCATTGCTGCCTATGGAGGATGAGGGACCACTCAAATATAGATTTATTTGTGTTCCAAGAAACAACAAATGGATTTTACCAACATAATGCTGAGTAATTAATAACGAATTTTCAATTTTGGGTGAACTAACCCTTTAAGCCATTTATATGACTTTGCTTGAGAATTAGCAATCTGTGTAAGAGTGCACATCTCTTAGCTTCTTCTGCTGAACACAAAACAATATATTTTGTAGAATGTTTATAGCTGGTAGCCATCGACTTTCATAATATTTTGTTTTCTATCGTGGATGTCAATAGTTATTGGTTTTCAACATTGCAAACCAGTACTTCCATACTATAGAAGTCAATGGCTACCAGCTATAAACATTTTACAAAATATATTATTTTGTGTACAGCAAAAGAAGGAAACTCAATCTTGCCTGGAAGATATTTTAAAGAGGTTAGAAACCAGTATCCATCAACTTCCATTCTTACTTTTTTTTAGCTATAAATGTCAGTGGTTATTGGTTTCCAATATTAGAAACCAGTATACCATGGAAGTCAGTGGCTCCCAGCTTTCAACATTCTTCATAATATATTATTTTGCATTCAGCAGAAAGAAACTCAAACTGGTTTGGAAGATATTTTAAAGAATTTTGGAAACCAGTAACCATCACCTCCCATAGTTTTTATTTTTTTGGTATGGATGTTAATCACTACTGTTTTCCAACATTGGAAACCATTCATTCATTCATTTTCTTTTCTACTTAGTCCCTTTATTAATCCGGGGTCGCCACAGCGGAATGAACCGCCAACTTATCCAGCATATGTTTTACGCAGCGGATGCCCTTCCCGCTGCAACCCATCACTGGGAAACATCCATACACACTCGTTCACACACATACACTACGGACAATTTAGCTAATTTAGCTTACCCAATTCACCTGTACCAAGTCTTTGTGCGGGTAAGCGGAGCACCCGGAGGAAACCCACGTGAACACATATGCAAACTCCACACTGAAACGCCAACTGACCCAGCCCTGGCTCGAACCAGCAAACTTCTTTCTGTGAGGCGAACGTGCTACCCACTCTGCAGCCCCACATTGGAAACCAGCGCTTCCATAATTTAAAAAGTCAATGGCTACCAGCTTTCAACATTCTCCAAAATATATTATTTTGTGTTCAGCAGAGGAAGGAAACTCAAACTGATTGGAAAGATGTTTTAAAGAAGTTTGGAAACCAGTATCCATCGATTTCCATATTGTTTTTAATTGTTTTGCTATGAATGTCAATGTTTATTGGTTTCCAACACTGGAAACCAGTACTTCTATATTATTAAAGTCAATGGCTACCAGCTTTCAACATTCTCAACATAAATTATTTTGCATTCAGAGGAAAAATTTAACTCAAACTTGTTTGGAAGATATTTTAAAGAAGTTTGGAAACCAGTAGCCATCGACTTCCATCGTATTTTTATTTTTTTGTACTATGAATGTCAATAGCTATTGGTTTCTAACACTGGAAACCAGTACTTCCCGACTATGGAAGTTGTTGGCTACCAGCTTTCAACGTTCTCCAAAATATATTCTATTTGTGTTCAGTCACCCGATTCGAATGCTATCACTCAATTGAATGGGCATTATCAGTGGTTGTTAGCTGATAGATATGGGCCAGTAGGGGCCTTTTGCACCTACTAGTAGGCTCAGAAGGCTGTTATCATCCATCCACAAGGTTAATTAGGTATACTAATAGAGAAGACTCCAGATCCAGATCTGTTTTTACATGGCTGTGAGGGTTGGGGTAGAGGTAGATGTTAACAAAATACAATTAATGGGAAATTTAATAAATAATATAAATATTTCTGGTTATGAGAGTGAGTAAATAATGGATATATTTTAATTTTGTGTTGAAAACAAATCCCTATAAGAGAGCTAAATGAGTTGAAATCACAAATACTACTGGGAATCATATAGGTGTTTCCTATTCCCATCTTTACACACCTCCAGAGTTGAGAAAGCGTTTCCCACTGCGTACAGACGGATATTTCTCTGCCAGTTGAGAATCTGGCCAGATGATTCCCTCCGCAGCAAACACCACCTTATGATTGCTCTGTTGGAACTTTTTGAGAATCTCCTCAGCTCCACCAGCAAAGATGAGGTCATAACTGAAGAGAGAAAAAAACAGAAGAAAAAAATGATCCTGTCCACTGTGCTTTCCAGTCATTTTCACATTTAGGACATTATAAAGCAGTTGTACAAATGATGTTTGATAAATCCGTAGCGTTTATTTAATCAGCTATGTCTATTTTTACTGAACTGCTGGAAGGGAGTGGAGGGCATCTTCTGTTTCAGACACTATTAATATGCCTGGTAATGTTAGTAACTATAATTGTCATCATAGGAAGTACAGCGTGTGGGAGGCACCATGGTTTCCTTTCGTCTGGGGAACACCTGTGCACACAAATCATTT
Organism: Danio aesculapii; assembly: GCF_903798145.1. Classification (NCBI taxonomy): domain Eukaryota; kingdom Metazoa; phylum Chordata; class Actinopteri; order Cypriniformes; family Danionidae; genus Danio; species Danio aesculapii. The sequence goes on from NC_079458.1 coordinate 36,818,282, forward strand.
CCCTTTTTTTAAAATAGGATTTAAGGTTCATCTCTGGAATATTTGACACAACTTCATTGTGGCAAGCTGTTCTCAGCTACACCTATTAGTGTTTAATATATTTAACAGGACCCCTGAAGTCTGATTTCCAAGCTTTTATACAGTTGAAGGTGAAATTGGTAAATTGTCCTCTGGAATTTTAATACTTATTTTATTTTATTTTGTTTTATATTTCAGAAATGCTGTTTAACAGAGCAAGGACATTTTCAGAACATATACCATATATTTTATTTTATTTCAATTAATTTTATTTTAATTTATTTGTATTTATTTATTTGTATTATTCATTCATGCATTCGTTCACATTCTTTCCGGCTTAGTCCCTTTATTAATCTGGGGTTGCCACAGCGGAAGAATCGCCAACTTCTCCAGCATATACAGTATATGTTTTACGCAGCAGATCACAGGGAAACATCCATACTCCCACACTCATTCACACACATACACTACTAACAATTTAGCTTACCCAATTCACCTATACCACATGTTTTTGGACTTGTGGGGGAAACCGGAACACCCGGAGAAAACCCATGGCAACACGGGGAGAACATGCAAACTCCACACAGAAATGCCAACTGACCCAGCTCGAATCAGCGACCTTCTTGCTGTGAGATTATTGTGCTACCCACTGCGCCATCATGCTGCCCTTATTTATTTATTTATTTATTTATTTATTTATTTATTTATTTATTTATTTATTTATTTATTTGTTTATTTATTTATTTATTTATTTATTTATTTATTTATTTATTTATTTATTTTTATTTTTATTTATTTATTTTATTTTATTTTTTTATTATTTCTATTCATGTTTATTATTTCTATTTATTTATTAACTTATTATTTATTTTATTTATTTTTTATTTTTTATTATTTTATACATTTATTTTATTTTATTTTATTTCATTTATTTTATTTTTTTAATTTATTTTTTATATTTATTTTTATTTCTTCTTATTATTTTTATTTATTTTTTATTTATTTCTTTATTTTTATTTGTATTTTTTCCCCTTAGAGAAAGTCTTATTTTATTAAATTTTTTTTGACCTTTTTAAGGTCATTACTATATTATTATTATTATAATTAATAATATTATTATTATTATTATTATTATTATTATTATTATTATTATTATTATTATTATTATTATTATTATTATTATTATGTTGGCTACAGAACAAACCATTGGCTTGTTCAATAACTTGCCTAATTGACCTAACTTGCCTAGTTACATACAGTAATTTACCCAGTTAAGCCTTTATATTTCGCTTTAAGCTGAATACTAGTATCTTGCAAAATAACTAGTAAAATATCATGTACTGTCACCATGGCAAGGATGAAAAAAGTTAAATTAAATTGTCAAATTAAAATAATAATAAAAAATTGTAATAATATAATGTTTATAAATGTGTCAACAAGATGTTTCTCTGTTACTCAGCCCTTAAAAATATTTAGAAAATAATGAAAAAGTTCACAGGAGGGCTACATATTTTGACTTCCAGTATAGCCTATTCAACCCTGAATTGTGTTGTTCTAAACTTCTCTGAACTCTGAGCTGTTTATTAGACCTAGAAATGTGTGCAATTCCAGATATGGGTGTGTAAAAATAGCTTCTTCAGAGTTCACGGAGTTCTGCTTTAATTCAATTTGATGTGTTTTATATCAATGACTTTTGATAAAATGCCACTGCATGCGGCAGATAAGCGTGAAGTTAACTTCAAACGCAAATCATTTTCTACTTTGTGATCATAATAATCATTCGTTTCTGCAGAACACACCCAGACCTGCATGACTAAAAAACACACACACCACACTTTCATTATAAATTGACATGCTGTAATTTCCCTTGAATGATGACGTTGAATAACAGGCCATTTATTATGGCTAATTAGCATAAATCGAGCGAAAAGCCACCATTTCAGTGAGAGCTTTGGTTTTAAAGGTAGATTTAGGACATTTTTGAACAAATGCCCAAATCTTTTACCTTCATACAGACTCTTGCTGTTACTTATTGAGTTGGCAGTGGCAATGTCAAACGTGTTTTACTGGTGTGGCTTAAACTGCATTTACACATGCAGCAGATTTGTTATCGTTGATAAACACATTTTAGCTAGTCATTTTGCCTTAATCTAGACTAAATATTTTACTGGGCATCATTTACCGTCAATTACAGGTAATTACAAAAATGCATTTTATGGCAAATTAGAGTCAATTTACAGCTAGACTATACATAGAGAAATGCATATATTGGATCCCTTTTCGTCTTTGGTATTTTACCTGCATATTAAATCTAATACAACTTAGTGCTTTTCACACATGAATTGTTCACAGGAATTATTCATCTAGGTTTAACAATCTTAGGATCTTAATCTTACTCTCTGTTTCAGATTATCCATACACAGGGCTTGACATTAACATTTTTGATCACCAACCACTGTGGCTAGTAGATTTCCAACATTACTAGCCACTCGCCACACTTTTGTTGATGGGAAAAGATTTTATGTGCATAAATTTGACTTTGACATGCTAAAATGACTGGATTTGCATCTTGTGTTATGTCCACATGCTTCTTCATTCACTTAACTTTATGTGTGTGTGTGTGTGCGTGCGTGTGTGCGTGTGTGTGCGTGCGTGCATGCGTGCATGTGTGTTGTTTGACCCTGCTCAGTGAGCATGAGAAAATGGGTTGTGGTTTTATAGTGTCGCATTGCAATTATTTCACATGACATTTTAGGGCTTCAAAATTAAGGATTTACCAAATTTATCTCTGACCACACCAAAAATGTAAATGTAAAAAAAAATAATAACACAATGGGCATTAACAAGGTTTAAATAAGCATCTGATTTATAACATTCCTAACGACTTTAATGTGTTACGATTAGGGTTGTCACGATGCTGGAAGTCAGTACCAATAAGTGCTGGGATTTTAGAAACGTTTCCCACTAACATTTGAGCGCTGTTGAGCATGTTCCTAAACACAGCTGATTTGACATTGTGTCCACATGCTCAACAGAAATGACTGTGATTGGCTGTGAAGGTCATTGGTTCACCGAACTCATCTGTTTAGAGCTGTTTACTGAGTGTAACCACAGATACAGGGAGCATTTTAAAGTCACGTCCATCAGCTGGTTTGTCTATAAGCTGACAGATGAGCAATCTGCTGATGAGTCATAGCTTTAAAACACTCCAGTGTCCCTGTATCTGTGGTTACACTCAGTAAACAGAGGAGAGTTTGGTGAACTGATGACCTTCACGGCCAATCACAGTAATTTCTGTTGAGCATGTGACCACCATGGCAACTCAGTGCTGTTTAAGAACGTACTCATCAGCGCTCAAATGTTCAGAGGAAATGGACATTTTTTTTAAGTATCGATTGGTACCAAACTCCAGTATCGTGACAACCCTAGTCACGATCATGATCTTCAAAGAAACCTTTTGAAAAAGCAACATAACATATCAAGGATGATACTCACTTAGATAACCGCTACAAAATATTGCACAACATATTTTCAATTCTGATAACGTAAGATGTCTTATATGCCAGTCTATCCGAAATGTCTGGAGGCTGTGAATTCAGAGGTTTTTTTTGCATCATGTCTGGTTTAATGTTAATAATGTGTAAATAGTATACACACTACAATTTTGTGCATCTTGCAACATGATACTAGATGTAACGGACGCCTGAGGAAACACAGAGGGCCCTATCATACACCCGGCGCAATGCGGCGCAAGGCGCAACGCAACTGTTGTTTGCTAGTTTCAGCTCTGCGCAACAGTCATTTTGACGTTTCGCGCCACGCTGATTAAATAGCAAATGCATTTGCGCTCATATGTGCGCCCATAGGTGTGCTGATCTAAAAAAAGAGGTGTGTTGAGGCGCATTGCTGGCGCGTTGCTATTTGAGGAATTTTAATAGACGATTCAATAGATCAGATCAAAGCTGGTCTATTGTCCAGCGCAGAGCGTGTTTGTTGTGCGCCTCGCTTACACATTGCTTAATACATGTATAGCAATACGCAAATATCTTTACAAATGAAAAATATTTAAAGGATTAAAATATTACGAAACATATTATTTTCTAGCTAGCATAAATAAATAAAAACCATACTTTCATGCCTTCTTCATCTCGGGGGGCTTTTTCAGTTTATTCATAACAATTTGCTTTTATATAATGTTATCATTAGTAGTAGTATTATGTATTATATGCATATTTATATTTGTTTTATTGAAAACAAGCTTAGATTTGTCCACATGTCAGGTTTTAGACCATATGGGGCACAGCATGTGTATTTGGATGTAACTCAGTTTTTTGAACACACTTCGTTATTATTGTTCATTTATTCGTTTGCTGGAAATTAGAACTGAATTAGTTTTGAAACAAATCTTTTTCTTAACAAACAAAATGAATTGGCTAATGGATATCTGTGCATACAATACGTTTCCCTATCCATGAGAGTGAAAGCGAAAGTAAACAATGAGGAGGCTTATCTCTCATTCTCACGCTGTAGATGCTTTGTTTAACTGTTTTCTCTCTAGTGAAGAGCTCAGTTTTTCCACTTACAAAGTCCAGCATGTAAATAAATGCACTATGGTGCGGCGCAACTGGCTCTTAAAGGGAATGGGAGATGAGATTCTAATTGGCTTATTCTCAAAACACACCTATAACTCATTAAGAGAATAAGCTCAACCCTGTTAGACCATGCGCCACGGCACAAAATCCTTAGCAAAAGTGGATTCTGAGACACCCTTAATGTGTTTGCGCCCTGCGCTTTGGACTTTGCTCATGGATCATCAAAAGAGAGCCTAGAGGCTTGTAAACTGCTTACGGTCTGAAAATTAACAGTGGCACAAAACACATGACAAAACTATTTTGCAAGCAGAAACAATCCCACTGAATGCACTTTTCATTTGGCTGTTGTCGCTTTGAAATAAGATTATTTTGCTTTCCCCATTGGCAGAGTTTGCCCGTTTTAAAGAAAAACTTAATTAACTCACTTAATTTTGACATATTATTTCTGAAAACAAGACACTATTTTTGCTTGTCTAGAAAATGCTTCTTGATTTAAAATATTTAAAATATTTAGACTAGAAATTAGACAAAAAAAAAATCTAACAAATTTTTATTTAAATTTTTTTTTATTGCAGTGCATCACTTTCATTTGACCAAATGACACCTACCTATCCACAAACAAGACCACCAAGTCTTCTTGTTGATCCAGAGACTCCATGGCTTCCTTCAGCAGTCGAACCTTCTGGCCTCCACCAATGGAGCGACCCACGTCACCTCCCTTCCACTCTTCTCCCATCCCAAGCACCTGCGTTCAGCATGTTTTAGTTCAATCAGTCCTTCAATCAACACCACCGATATTATAAATGAGCTGTGGTCTCCCAGAGGTCTTACCTTCACATTGAAGTTGAAGTAGTTTGCTGACTGCATGAAGCGGAGAAAGCCATCCGTCTCCTGTGTTGCAACAGTAAGTACAAGCAGTTTTTCTGGGGTAGAAAAAAGAGAGTTCACATTAGAAAAAATGGTAAAAGCTTAGACTTGTAATGAAACATGATATTCTTCTTAGGGGCACATTTGCACAATACAGTTTTCAACTAAAAATGCTAAATATTTCTGCATATTTGGTTGTTTTGTGGGCCGATAATCACAATTTCGAAAACAATGCTCTATGTAAACCAGTGTTTCCCAAAGAGGTTGAAAATGTAGTGCTTCTAGATGTGCTTTCAGGTACAGGGTTGGGAAACACTGGTTTAAACTACAAAAAATTGTGGAATATTGTGAAAACAGTGATGTAAGACATGTCTATAGGCATGTGGGTCACTTTATTTTGATGGTCCGTTTGTTGAATTTAAGTTACATTGCTTCTACATGCCAACTAGTTCTTATTAAATTAAAAGTAGACTGTTAAGGTTGGGATTAGGGTTACTGTAAGTCGACATGTACTTGCAAAGTTTCTTATAGTCAGTTGAATTTCTGTTGATTAATTCTGTTGAATTAATATCTGTTAATATCTTAACAGATATTAAGCAGACAGTCTATTAATACTCAAATGGACCTTCAAAATAAAGTGTTACCGGCACAAGTGTGAGTACTTAACAACAATGGCAAACTACAAGACTGTATATGAGTTGTTGGCGTGATGTTGCATTTTCTTATTAGTATCTTAAATTACAGTAGTATCATCATTTAAAATGTAGTAAATGTAACTTCTTTAAGTAAAACTGCCCTATGGTGTGACTGTCTCAAGCATAGTTTAATCAATTTCAGCTCTTATAAATTAAAAAGAAAACAATAAAAGCATTAATATTTGTATTTATTTTAAGCATTAGTATTTACCTTTACCAATGTCTATTTTAGTAAACTTACAGCAGTGCGATGTTGCTGTATATCGTGACTGGTGGGCCTGCGGCCTTGTGCCAATGCCCGCCTCCCACCAGTGCCAATATACAGCCACATTGCACTGCTACAAGTTTACAAGTGTGATATTGCATTTATACAACAGTTCGACAGCATAACGGTGTATATTAAAAAGAAAATCAAACACGGAGAGTCTAAAAACGCTTTTGTATTAAGAACTACTTTCTTCCGCCATTCATTCACATCTGCAGCTGACGTCAGAACAGAAAAAGCTGTTACTAATTCACCAATGTCACTTTAGAGCTAGTATTTGAATGATTCTCTAGGGCACTGTCTAAAATGATGACATAACAGGTGATTTTGCACATGTTAATTCTAAGATTATAAGGCTGAACAGCATGCCATGCCATCAGTCTACAGAGATATCTCACTACAGTGTTACAGTCTACAGTATTTCTCTGTTGCAATCAGGATATCACAATAATTAACCATGAAAAAAAGCAGCGCAATCACTAAAAGAATGCTGTTGTGTTTGCGATAACGAAAAACGCTAAACACTTGCGGGCATTTCTTCTTTCTTTCTGCCAACACAACACACATTCCTGATATGCGAGTCCCATCTCACACTCAATGCGCTACAATTATATGGTATGAATACACTACAGTTATATGGCTGTATTTGTCCTCCACTACTGGTGGTTATTATGTGGTCTCTGTCGCGATCTTGTGAATTGACAACGTCAACCATCTTTGCTCAGTATGACAGGCTAATGACCGCCAACACGCTGTCTCTCTGAAATAATAAATATTTTGAAATAGACACTATCCTTATAAATAAACTGCATAGTTGCAATCTAAACAGCTATGTTCTCGACTAAAAAAGCCTCAAAAGTACGTTATGTTGTCCAACAGCTGCAATATTTGTAAAACTGTAGAGTGTCTCTGCTTGTTGCTGTATGTGGGCGGAGTAATACACAAGGTTGAAGGGTAAAGAGGCTGTACGAGTGCTGTTACTGGCAGAATATCACACGGCTATCAACCAATCAGATTCAAGAACAAGACAAAACTATTATATATATATATATATATATATATATATATATATATATATATATATATATATATATATATATATATATATATATATATAGTCACTAAAAACCATCAAGTCAGCAATTCCATTGAAGATTTTAATTAGTTGAAGATCCCATTCAAGATCATGTGACTGAAGCCCACGACGTGACCTATTAAGCTTTAAGTTTGTCTTTGGATTCTTTACTTATACATTTTTTGAAACCACTATGAAATTAAGTTTTGTTGTCTTTTAGACCCTAATTTATTGAAAATGTCCAATAAGTCATGGGGAAAATTATATTGTGTGCAAGGTACATTATCTTGATGCACTGGGATGTATCCTCGGGTCACTGGGTGTTTCCGGTCTTTTCAACATCAGACACCCTCGCCCAGCTGAGGTTGATCAGACCCCAGCTTGCATCCCAGTAGCCATCACCCACTGATCAGCCCTCTTTATCCATAGCCATCTTGTGGCTTTCTTTGCACAAACAGACTTAATAGCCCTCTTCTTAGCTGCTACTGCTAGGCCTGGTTGGTTGAACACTTTACAGAGTGAACGCCCTGCAAACTCTCTACAGCCCACCTCTATTATCTCACAGTGGGTCTTCCAGCCCTCTTCCCAGCACTTCTCTACTAGCTCCTGACACTTTGAGCATTTCTTTTCATTTGCTTCTTCCATCTTCCCAGGGCACTGGGAGTTCAAGCAAAAGTCTTATTGACTTAGAACAAATGCATAAGTAGCACTATATTAAGATAATTGTCTGGCAATAAAGATAAATCCCTCTCATGCTATTTGTCTCATATTAAGAGTTGCTTTTCTTAACAGTTGCTACGTCACATCATAGAACAGAATTTTTATAGTACAGTTCAGTTTCAGTTTCATGAGTAAACCTCATTAATCATGAAACCTGTAAAATCCACCCTGCGTGTGGAATAGTGGAGGAGTAAAAACACTCCCTTTACAGGATCGTATTCCTAACAAATTCCTTTATATATTTAGGAATTTGGGAGATGATGTTTTCCAAAACCCCATGGTTCCCCAAAGAGCCTCTTTACCCAAAATATATACAGTTATAAGTTGCCTTTTGCCTACAGTATGAAGTACAGGGTGTCTTATTACTGCAAACCAAACTACAACCAAACCTCAAACCTAAGTCAACACTTACAAGACTGATTTCCACAGTTCATCCCCACCTCATGTGAACATAAATGCAGAGTATCGTTAAAATTCTCATAATCTGAATTGGTTTTGGCAGGACGTGTTTTATAATGAGTACTGGTATTACATGTGATGGTGGTAACAGTGGTGCTGATGGTTAGTTAGCAGAAGAGGGTTTCGTTTCTCATGCTCCCGCTACATTTCCGCTGGACGTGCCAGTGAGCAGGTACAGACCCTCTAGCTGAGTAGTGTTTGGGGAAATAAATTCCAGACTGGGGTGTGAATGGCTGCGTAACTTCAATCGTCCGTCATCTCAGGGGTTTGGGAAACAGCCCCAGAGAAATCTTAAGCAAACTTCGGAGAAAGAGACAGGATGTGTGTACGTCACCAGTAGTACTGTAAGTATCTTTGTAGATATTACAGCTCTACAGATTGAAAACAAATGACCAGCTTGTTGAATAAAACCCCAATTCTTCTTGAACCTGGTGAAAAGGATGAAGAAAAGGTGCTACAGGGTTTAGATTTGCATTTAAAAGTCATTCCCAGGCATAGCCGTTCACCCCGTTGGCAGTGTTCCATCAAATAATTGCTCTTTGGGCGACCAAACTTTTCCACATTGAGGATCTTTGCCAAACTCCCATTTTTCGTTTCTCTCACCTTGTTTCATCCCAGATGTTATACTCTACTAATGCAAAAAAATAAATGAAGTAATCAATAAATAAATAAAAGCTTTAAAAAAATTTTAACTAATCTTCAGGGGCATTAAAGTGACCAAAAGGCACACTTGTCTTTGTGTATTAAACTGGTTTAAAATACAACATAGCAACGCTTTAGTTTGTCACAATTCACACTATTAACTACTAGCTTATAACCTGCCTATTATTAATATGTTAACTGGTTATTGGCAGTTATAACTTACTAATAATAGCTTAGTTATAGTAAGATCTTATTGTACATCCCTAATTTTACCCAATACCTAAACCCAAATACTACCTACTAACTATTAATAAGCAGCCAATTAGTCGTTTGTTGAGCTTAGTACATGGCATGTTGCATGAATTGACTTAATAAAGTATTGCTAAAAGTATTCTATCACAAAAAATTGGATCTTATAATGTTTTCTCTACCGTTAGAACAGCATGGGTGGGTTTCTAAATATTTCTGGTGAAACTTAAAGTTGAACTGGAAGTCACAATAGAGCTTTGCCTCGTTCATTTGCGAATGGAACAAACTGTAGCACATTCAGCACTGGCGGGGGTTATGGAAGGAGCAACAGGATTTCTCACCTCATGAAATGACTCAACTGTACCATTTCAGAATAAAGTGCTAATGTTCTGTGTGCGCCGAGCCAAGCTTGGGAATCTAATATTGATAAACAAGTATAAGTTCACCCTGGAATAATTCACAATATTGAAGTCAGCCTCAGCTTCCAGTTGACATTGAGTTTAACCTCCACAGTGTATCATTTTGTCATTTCTGGACTAAGAGATACGTAAAAAGAATATTTTTTTTAGTGAGTACAACTTTACACTATTATTCGAGTAATTTTGGACCCTGGTGTGTATGGACTACCTTTATGGGTCCAAATACTTTTGCAAAATGAGCTAAGAACTTCGGATGGGGGCATTTCTCACGATCTCACACACTTTTGGAACTGATTAATTGATGTAGTTTAATGAAACTAATGTATTTTAGAGCCCTTCTGAAGCCCATCTAATGAATTTGGAACAACTACAATTAAATGATGAACGTGTAACATTCTGTATACAACGTTTTTTTTCCTTCATCTTAACGTTCTTAGGGGATTTTTCCCTTGTCACTGTTGTTTTTGGCATTCATTTTAGGACTCTTGGCTCATATCTGCATAAGACAGACATTTTTCGTGTAATATGATCAGTCACACAGATCAAGCAATTGAACTCTTTTTATTTTTAATGACCAAAAGATCATTGTTTCACTGTATCTGTGATTGTAAGATTCTCCAGGGATCTCATTTGCTAGCATTGCAAAAGTTGTGATCTATAAAAAAACTAACTTGACAGGAGAATGTGCACAGCTGTATGTAAACTCTTTTTAAATATAATTAACTTAAGTATTGACTTAATTGAACCACATTAAATCATCATATGCACCATAATCGGTTAAGACCGCCTATTATGGGTTTTTGAAAATGACCTTCCATACAGTGTGCAACACAGCTCTAAGTGAATGGAAACATCCAGCTGAGAGTTAAGTCTGAAACTGCACCTTGTTTAAAACTATTTTAATAAAAGATTTGACTCAGAGTCGTTTAAATGATTCGTCGTTCGTCTGGATATTTTGCATGTTTGTATAGACGTCAACACAAAACAATACTGTGTATGGACTACCGAGTCCGGTAAAACGTAAACGCGCCTTTCCCTTCAGACACTAGCGGAGTGCGATGGATCATGGGATTGATCATGACGCAAAGATTACTATCATTGAGAGCTGACCAGACATGTGGCTGTGGGGAATAAAGGGTTAAAGTTCATTTTCACAACAACACCACAGTACAGCCAATCATATGCTGTTTGTTCCTTTCATTTTTCTGATGATTGATACAATAACCTACCCTGCAGCATAGGATTGGCCAGCCGTTTGTTATTAAAGGAAGGATCAGTAAAGACTACTAATGTAAGAGACGTTGTTTCTCCTTACTACACAAGGAAGGCCACAATCAGTTGTTCCTCTCACGCACGGCGTGGTCAATTTTCAAAACAGTTCAACTTTTGCCACTATGTGGATTAATACTGAATGTGTGTCGTTGTTATTACATGGGGTTGTGGTTAAGAATAAAGGAATATGCTGGTGTTTAACTGCATTGCTTTAATACATTCCTGCATTGGGCTCACACATAAGCCCCTTTCACACATACAGAAATTACCGACAAGTTTTCGGGAAAGGTCTGTATGTGTGAACAGGCCCTTTTTGAAGGTACCAGTAAATTTGTTCTGGCAATTTACCATATGGAGAAGTTGTAACATTACTGATAATTTGCTGAAATGCTGCACTGTGCGAACGCAGAAGGAAGATTGCCGGAAAGAGCGCGTTCACGTCTAGAACGCGCAGACGTGAGGCATCTACTTTAGCCAATCAGAACACTCAGGCGCATCCACGTCTGCGCTGTTTATGAAGATAAAAGCCTTTGAATACTTTTCCAGACATATTTAGCTGCTAGATGTTAGTCAGATAACATTTCTATGTTCCTTCCTAATGCCAACTGTGTAGTTAATTATCGATAAAATGCTTAGGATTAACCATTGTTTGTTTACCTTCAAGCTCTGACGCATGTGCACATGAAGCAGCCGGTGAGCGCCAACACACACATATTATGAACATCTCGACATGAGAAAGTGTTCCTCCATACGTTTTCATCGATGTTGTTCACAATACTTATCCATTCACAGAGTTTGTAAAGTAGTCAAATATATAAAAATTCAAGCGCAGCCGTTTAGGGGTCATTTTTGGTTGATGATGTCAGAATTTACTGGTATTTTGGAATGAATGTGTGAATGGTCTTTTACAGAAAAATTACGTAATGTCCTTGCCTGTGAGAACAGCGCTTTTTTAAATTTACTGGTAAATTAGTCCCATAAATTTTCCGGATATTTACCGGCATCACTGTGTGAAAGGGGCTATACACTCTGTGCTCTGACTACTCTATAGGCGTTTCTTTCCATCTCTCGCTGAACGTAGTTGACCAATCACAACAGACTGGGTCATCAGACCAATCAGTGCAGATTAGCCTCAGGCAAAGGAGGGGTTAGGAAACGGTTGTTGGGATAATTAGCTAAAAATAAATGCATATTATAAGACAATCAAAGTGTTTTTTTGGCCTTGCATGCATATCAGCCTGTTGTTGGAGATCCCCAAAACCAAAATATGACCTTTTATAATGCATAATAGGGGCTCTTTAATGAATACATTATCATTTATTCACTTGTACAAGTACATTGACTTTTAGAAAAGTTTCTATGCCAATTTTAAGACTGCTGATCTTTTAAAAATCCTTAGTTTTAACATGTTACTTTCAGCAGATATTACCGCAATAATTCCACAGAATCTCTTCTGCCTTCAATACTCAAACTTTATCTCATATACAGTATATGAGTCAAAGCAGAAGACAAATTATTTTGAGGAGTTTACAAGAAAAGCCTGAAAATCCTTTTTTTTATCAGCTAAACTCTGACCTCTCTGATTTCTCTCAACATTCCAGACGGAAAGGCCTTCTTCCCCTCACATACAGAAGACAAAAAAGACTGCTCATGCTGTGAATGTTTCATCTGGATGTTTAGATGGGGATATTATACTGTATCACACAGAAGGCCACTAGAGACTCATTCCTGTCACGCTATGTGCACACGCCATCCTATAAACGCCCAGGTCTCATTGAGCCGCATTGTCTGAGAAAAGCCCTTTTCTTAGCGCAGGTTTAGTTGAAAGTAACAGCTGGAGAAATCCATACTACAAAAAGGTCTGAACTGCTTTTCTTCATGAACTGTAACATATGCCAGACTTCCTCTAGCTTTTGTTCGATGGTTACGTCAGCCTTAAACATGTGTCATGTTAAAGAAAATCTGAAGGGTCTTTAATCATTATAAACTCCCATAGGCAACAAAAAATCTCTCTCCAAGATTATATAGGTGACCAAATTTTCAATGGTTGCACATGCCATAAGCAAATCTCCTTAAAGATGCCAGATCTTCCATCAAAACCTAAACTCAAACTCTGAATTCCTTCAAGACTAAGATGTTTAATCCCAATAAGTGTCTAATTTTGATATGCCTTAAGCCAGCATGGTATGACGTTATATATTGTGACCGTAGAATAAATTGTCAATTGTAAAGTACGTTTTTAATTTTGTCTATACCATACCATATCATAGCATACCTTGATATGTAGATAAGTGGGCATGGCTTACAGTGTGTGAAAGTCTGAGCTAGCTGCCTGCTGACTGTAGTAAGATCAGGTCAGCAATCAGAGGTGAATTTTTACCTGTGATTTGGATGATTTAACTGTTTTGAAATACTGAATTTAAACTCTTAATCTGAGTACAGAATAACTCCGTATGCAATATCTCCGTAAGTTAAACAGTATTTTATGTAGCGCTACAAACTCTGCTGACTAGCAGACTCCCTCAGGTCCTAATGCCTGCCCGTAGACCTTCGACTAGGGCATTTTAATAAAAAGACACAAATAACATGAAGTTGTCATGCAATTCTTGGTCTTATTTTATCAGAATTGTCTGTTTGGTCAGAATACATGAAAAATTACTGACTTATTTATTGTGACACCCAATAACACGGGGCTTAAATCAGTAACTATACTAATAATCGTTTTTCTGTACAATAATGCTCCGAAGCAGCCTCCTACTGGGTCCTAGTGCCTGTCACAAGTTTTTAATTTATTCTCGAGGCTACTGTGTTACACTAATAAAAATTAAAAAGAGGGATGGGGACAGTTATATCTAGGAACAAAGCGTCAGTTGGGGGTCATAAAACCATTATAATTCATCGTGAGAAGCTAATACTTGGGGAATACAAATCAAAGGAACGCTTCTTAAGAGAAGTTTCACAAACTAATTTAGAGAGGAGCACGTGATATGATTAATCGTGGCTAGTCCCCCATCTGTAATTGTTAGCAAGCTTATCCAAACTCAACCCTAATATCCTATCTAACTTTATTCCCTTATCTTCGTTTTTGAAGAACATCCCATCTTCCTCCTCCTCTTTCTAGATTAATTCAGGATTGGGCAGCACGGAGGCTCAGTGGATAGCACTGTTGCCTTACAGAAATAAGGTCAATGATTCAAGTCCTTGATGGGCCAGTTGGCATCTTTGTGCGGAGTTCACATGTTCTCCCTGTGCTCGTGTGGGATTCCCCCGTGTACTCCGGTTTCCTCCCACAAAGACATGCGACATAAGTGAGTTAAAGAAACCAATAGGAACAATATATGAAATGTACTGAGCCTTCACCACTTGGGTATGCACTGGTGTGATTGGCAGTCTGTTTCTCCAGGGCTGCCTCTGATAATCAAGGAATAGGCCGAACGAATTTGGGGAGCTCTCGAGTACTACCTGGTCTCGTACCTCCTTACATGCTCTTTGAACATAGGCTCAATTATCTCCGAGCTCAGAGTTCTCTCCCAGGACAGCATGCCAAACCTGCTAACATTATCAAGCATTATATAAGTGTGAACTCTTGATAACATACTAACAGAAAAGATATCAGCATCAGCTCAACCAAAAGGAGTTTGAGTTTGAAAATATTTACAAAAAAATCTAAACTATTACTACTATATTTAACAAAGTTCAACTACAAAAAAGTCATTTCTGAAATATTTAATTTTATTTGTTAAAATAAAACCTTTGTGCTGATTTTCTGGAATAACTACCTATTTAAATGACTATTTTGTGAAATATATAGTTACTGTGAGATAAAATGCAATTGATATGAAATAAAATTTTGGTCAAACAGACCACCCTTGTCTTAAACATTTTTTAAAAGCAAAAGTTCTTTAGTGGCATGGTTGTTTCATGAGGAACCTTTGACAAATATAAAGCCTTTACATTCCAATAAGGATTCTTTATAGTGGAAAAGCGGTTCTTTTGATTATCACATTATTCTTCACTGAGAAAAAAAAAGGTTAAGTACTGTTAGACACAACATCCCTGGAGTAAAGGTTAAGTACTGTTAGATAAAATGTCATTGGAGAATGAAAAATCTCTCATGGAACCTTTATTCTCTCAGAAAAAATAGTCATATTTAAATGAAATACAAGCAAGATCTCTATGAAGGCTTTAGAGCTTTGAGAGAGAGAGCAGCCTCTAAATAAATAGCATTTTCCTGAGAGATCTGTAAATCATAGACAAATCAATGTTCACTTGTTTAACAAAGACGTATCTTCTTCAGAATCAACATCCAAACGTCATTATTTTCAGAATATGCCAATGTTTTTTGATTAATGTATGCACCACGCTTTGCCAATCTCCGATTTATTACACCACTGGGACCGATGTGCAGAAAGCATGCATCTTTCACTGTTTTCCCTTGTACTTCTAATAAAGTTTCACACTAATCCATTACTGCATCTAATCAATCACAACACCATTTGACTCTATTCCACTGTGGCAATACAGAACATATCTGAAATGCTACACTAACTGATTTATTTAGCTCTTTCCAACCCTCTTGGAGGCTATTTCCCAGAATTCCTTGAAACATTTAAGTAATGGATAAGAGCAAGAGATCTGCGAAAAGTGGTTACATTCGTTCTCTATAGAGTTCCCCAAAGGACAACAAATTAACACCAATTGCTTTGACCCACAAGTGACCTAACCTTCCCTGATCCCTTAGAACAACAGCAGTAAACAAACGACCCCAGTAGCTGACAATCCTACTTTAACTACTGTCTTCCTTTACGCCATGCTATAAACAATAGGGACTGGATCACTAGTCCAGCTCAACAAACTTAGAGTACTAGTTGCCATGGCTACAAATATACACACAAGCATGTGATGACGCACGACTCCTGCTGTGATAGTCGAACAACACCGTCTGCAATGATGTGAAGATAAGCAGGTGACTTAGACATTCCACTCTGCTCAAATACGAGATTGGCCGAGGAGATCTGCCTTCTGTCTTGTACCATTTTTACTGCTTACTAAAATGTGTGTGATATTTTGCTGTTGCAAAGATATTTGGGGTACTGGTATGTGGTTTCTAGGTCTTGATCATAGTTTGCAGTGTTAATTTTGTCAACGAAAATGTTCATT
This sequence comes from Danio aesculapii, assembly GCF_903798145.1. Taxonomy (NCBI): domain Eukaryota; kingdom Metazoa; phylum Chordata; class Actinopteri; order Cypriniformes; family Danionidae; genus Danio; species Danio aesculapii. Next base: position 36,834,715 of record NC_079458.1, read on the forward strand.
GCCTATATCTTGACACAGACTAAATCTTGATAGGTGTTTCATGCTAGTAACATGACTGAAAACTATGAATGCACATGCTTTGATTTGCTCATTTAATGAATGAACAGTGCATTGTTGTTAATGAAAATAGACTAGACTAAGTGAAGTTTTCAAACTAATTTCGAGAGGAGCATGTGATATGATTGACTGCAGCTGGCCACTCATCTACATTCACTAGTTAGCCAATCAGATTAACCCCAACTCACTATAAGTAGCCTAGCTAGAACTACTCTCTTATCTTTGTTTTCCGAAGAAACCCCCCATCCACCCCTTCTCCTTTCTTCCTTTACCACGGGGAGCTCTCGAGAACCACCTGATCTCGTACTCCCCTCATATGCTCTATGGACCAGGCGGGAGCCCTGGGCTCACCTATCTCCGAGCTCAGGGTTCTCTCCCGGGACAGCATGCCAAACCTGCTAACAGTTGTCAAACAATATCTAAGTGTGAACTCTTGAAAATGTAGTCAAAAAGATAGAAACTAACATTATTTTAGTAAATCCACTGCATTGCTCTGTTCATACATTAAAAGTCCACACCTGCAGATTCTGTTTGTGTTATGAAATTTCCCTTGACGAAATATGTCAAATAGATGTCCAGACTTACAGTAGATGTCTTGGCAAAAACAAAACAATTTTTTTAATTGTGGGCTGAGTCCCGATGCTGGACAGGTTACATTGTAACAATGTGTCTAAACAACACGCTATATGACGAGATTTGCAGTGCTAAGCAATTTGTCTGTTTGCACCAGACGAATCATGACAGAAGTTTAAATACAGTCATTCAGAAGCACAGAATAGTGCACTTACTGCACTCCAACAACATGGTAAGGTTTATCATCTAATTAATTCATATAAAACATCTTTAACGAAGTTCCATTTCAAATGGTTTATTTTATTTTCAAGATCTGAGGTTAACTATCTGTTGCTGCTTTCAGTAGTATGGCAATAAATGTCATGTAAAATGGCACCCAAACATTATTAGCATTTAACACTGAATAAAGCATAAGGAGTATCTGAGGTGATCATTGTCAGTTTTCTGCTGCAAGAAATAGAACCCATTTCTAAAATACAAATGTCAGGTGTTGGCAGGGGCGCCGCTGGTTGCCACGGGCCCTCTGGCAACAGAATTGTTGTGGATGGAAAAAAAGATGGTGGGGTGATCAAATTGAAGACCGGGGGGGGGGGAGATAGCGGATGACAGTAAATAGCAAGGGGGTGAGGAGTTGGTTCATGGATGTAAGTAAAGAGCTGGGGGGGATGGAGAGATCGCGGATGAAAGTTAAGTGTGGGGTGGGGGGGTGGTGGATGGGTTGGGTGAAAGGGGTGGAAGTCGCGGGCCCTCGATAATGTCTCTGGGGGCCCCCTAAATGTATGGGCCCCTAGAATTGTCCTAAAACCAACCCCCAACCCCCCACCCCCCAGCAGCGCCCCTGGGTGTTGGTTAGAACCATAACTCCTTCAATATGGAAAATATTCCTTCTGTTGCATGCCACTGCATTTATTTAGAACACAGTTTAAATCAGCCTTAAAACATTCGGTGGTATTGGTGTTGTTAGTCTGGCAGTTTACAACTAGCATGTGTTTTGAACCAGGTGTACAATACCTTGTTCAACCACTGGGTGTCAAACTTACATACTGCACCTTTAAATTTAGGGTATGGTCAAATAGTTTAGTCTATTTGACTAGTCAACAAGTAGACGTCTAGGTTTGGATGTCTATTAAACATCTTTTAACAAAATAAATTGGTGGGATTTGTTGGTGCTCTGAAAAAAATCTCTCAAGGCCACAACCCAGTGGACACATTGATGTCAAAGTGATATCAAAAAAACGTCAAAAATACATAAAAATTAAACCTTGACGTTAATTTGACATCCACACATTGACGTATTTTTACCACTAAAATAATGACGCAAAATGTACAATATAAAAAAAAGCTTCAATTACAAATTTACACTGGGTTTTATATCCCTACAATGCATGTAAACTAACTTGATGTCAAAATGACATCAAATTGATGTCAAAATTGGCATTATAACAACAAGGTGTCCGCTGGGAAGATTTCATTCAGATTCTAGGGTTTCATTTAGGATTTCAGGGTCCACTTGAAGTCCAGTTTTTGGTGCTTTTGTATTTGTGGAAGACATTTGAAGTGTTAATTAATTACTGGAATCAAAATATTTTACAAACAATTGTCACGTTCACAGCTCTGGTTTCCCCCACAGTCAAAGGACATGCGCTATAGCTGAATCGAATAAGCTAGATTGACCGTAGTGTATGAGTGTGAATGCGAGAGTGTATGGGTGTTTCCCAGTACTGGGTTGTGGCTGGAAGGGAATCCGCTGTGTAAAACATATGCTGTATAAGTTGGCGGTTCATTCCACTGTGGCGACTCCTGATGAATAAATGGACTAAGTCGAAGGAAAATGAATGAAGGTTACGGTCTCCTGATACTCATTCACTGTAGTATATTACTAGAATAATTATTAATGCCAAATATAAATATTCACATGAATTAGTAACATAGAACCCTATGATTTAAGTTAAAACAACACTGCATCCTTTCGGCTAACAGGAAAACAACATTTTAGGTATGAATATGTATAAAATTGCACCCACAGAGCCGGACCTCAAACCTCAAATTATTCCACCTGATATAAGCATAAGATATACTGTTTCTCTAATTAATTTCTCAACTTTTGAAAAAAATATAACTTGAAACTTCTCTATTCTTGACATATCTGCCATATGGAGAAAGTCAGTTTCCCAGGAACAGAGTGGAAGATGTGATTAGTGGCTCTAAAGCAATTTCTCAAACACAGACTCCAAGCCACCACAATGCTTCAAGCATGTAATCACTTAAAGCAGCTGTGATTAAAAACTGATGCACTCTATCGAGATGTATTTTCCATGATTCACGAACCTACTACGAATGTAGTAAGAATCACAAAACCAGAAGTATCATATTATGGGAGTGAGCACCCTGTAGGCCAATAATGTTTGTTAATGGACTCCACAGACCGTGCTTAATGTAGTGCAAGCAGACGTTCAGTGCAGACAGAGAGGTCACTGTCCAACACTCCAAAGAATTCCGTTTTCCGCCTCTTGATGTAGAAACACTGTTTTTAGAGCTGAAGCACACACAAAAAACTGTGGAAAAAGCGGTGTGGACTTTTAAAAGATGGCTATTTTGAATGTAGTACATAGTCTGGGCCGACTTAAGGAGACAGTGTTTGACAGATCAGTGAGAACTGCTGAGGGCCAGAGGAATGCAGCCTCAGACAGGCGAGCTGTTTCTTTTCCTAGAGTAGTTCCTAAAGTGTCCTAAAGTCTTGCGCCGTCTGTGTAAACGTTCACACTGCACTGGAAGGGCACAGTTAATACACAGAGAACCTCTACCACACAGAACACTCAAGTCTCAGTAGGAGAGTCAAGGTCCAGGATGAAGCAAAAGACTGACCCCCTTAAAAAAGTATTTTCTCAACTATATGACTGGGAAACTAGAGAACACACTTTGTTTTCTCTGTGGCCCTCTCAGCTTATCTTCCAAGTAATGCTTAGGGCTCTGGAGACTGAGAGTGTTTGAGAAAGCTCCCTGCCTACAATAACATGGCCTTTCACACTTTTTGGTCTGCTCTCTGGTGGTTTCATATGCATCAGGTGGGTAAATTATACTGGGGGGGATGAACTAAGAATGAATTGTACTTGCTAATGACATCCTAAAATGGTTTTGATTGATTGGTTGTAGAGGATGAGACACTTTGCCACTAGCATCCAGGCACTTGAGTTGACAGTTTCAAATGCTTCTTGACTATACCGCATATTTTTATGTATGCGACAACTGTATATTTTGATGAATTACTAATGCTATTGTAACCCCCCCAGTCTTACACTACCCAACCCGCTCCGAGCTGGGATCGAACCGGCAACTCTTTGCATGGGAGTCGATTGCTCTAACAAGAAGACTAAAGACCATGGCCCCTAGCGTCTGTTACCAGAGCACCTTTAGAGGTCAGAGGAGTAAAGTTTACCTGCACAGAACTTCACTAGCTGGAGTCTGTTGGGGGCGTCACTCCCATCCGGGTCACGACACCAATGAAACCCTGCCAGTACTACACTACCCAACCCGCTCCGAGCTGGAATTGAATTGGCAGCTCTTTGCATGGGAGTCGATTGCTCTAACAAAAAGACTAAAGACCATGGCCCCTAGCGTCTGTTACCAGAGCACCTTTAGAGGTCAGAGGAGTGAGGTTTACCTGCACAGCACTTCACTAGCTGGCATCTGTTACACTTGCCCCCCTAAACCTCACTCCCATCCGGGTCACGGCACCAATGAAACTCTTCCAGTACTACACTACCTGAGTCTGTTACACTAAGAACAATATCATAAGATAGAAAATAGATGGGTGGCCAGATGCCAGATGCCATTTTAAGGACACGTCCTGGTCAGGTTTCCATATTTAGTAGCACTTTAGATAAAGTAACAGTTCACACCATTTACTGGCTTATTACCTGCCTATTATTAACATAATAACTGTTTATTAGAAGTTATAAAGTATGATCTTAGTTTACATCCTAAATCCCACCCAATACCAAAACCCAACAACTAAAGTACCTTAATAACTATTAATAAGCAGCTGATAAGTAGTTAGAGCTAAAAGTCTTTGTTAATGGTTTGTTAATAGCGTGAATTGTATATTAAAATTAACTGTGACCCTAAGTCACCGCCACCGTGTCATCTAGCGCACAAAATATGCACCCAAGAGCAAAAGCCTGACTGTCCTATTTCTTTGACAGGATTGCTAACTAATTGAATGAGCTAACTCTCATTCTGCTCAATTCACCGAACGCATGTACCGCCCACCATTTAAAAACCTATAATGCGGAGGAGTAATGATGCCATCTCCTAGTCAGAGGGCTCATATAAATTGATTTCTTTTGCCACTGACTGGGTTTAAAATACTGATATGTTATCACTTATCTGCTCTTGAACAGACTGACCGAGTGCTCAGGTTTTGCTCTTCATGTCTTGACAGTTAAGTGAGACACTGTTTCTGTTTAAATGACTGTGTAAGGCAGGGTTGCCCATTCCTGGAGATCTACCTTCATGCAGAGTTCAGCTCCAACCCAAAAACATGATCAAAACAACTGAACCAACTAAGTAGGATCTAAAGGAGCACTTGGTAATTAAAAATAGGTGCATTTGATCAAGGTTGCAGCTGAACTCTGCAGGAAGGTTGATCTCCAGGAACAGAGTTGGGCAGTGATTCTTAATTTCGGTCCTCTGGCCACCCCATCCTGCACATTTTGTAAGTCTCTCTTATTTGACATTAGGATCAGTTCAAGGATCTCCTTGTTTACGAATCTGAATCAGGTGTGTAAAGGACTGGAATTGAGAACTACTAGTGTAAGGCCAGGAATACACTGTACAACTTCTTTGTGATTTCCAATTCTTACAATTTACAACTTCTTGTGATTTTCTTTGCGATTAAAGCATGGTACGAACTCAAACTGTACTAGAAGATCGCTTGCGACGTAAAAATTTATGTGCCCAAGAGTGTCCAAATCTGGTCCATGAAAACTCAGACACTGCACGAACACAGCACGGTATTTGTGTGTGACCTAGCTTTGTACCTGTCGTGACCTTATTCTTAGAGCAATAGACTGAAAAGGCGAATACTTACTCCCAGGGCCGTTTGTATCGAAGTTGATATTTAGCCAAACCCTATTGGTGTTTCATAACATCTAGTTTTTATGAAGTGGGTTGTAAGCCCTATGCTCAACCCCCAACCTAGAGGACCAGGACGTACACACATACTCTACTGACAATTTAGCTTACCCAATTCACCTACAAGCACATATCTTTGGACTGTGGGGGAAACTGGAGCACCTGAAACCCACACCAACATGGGGAGATAGAAAAGGCAAAGATCTGAGAAAAAATCTATGAATATGCCGAACAAATAAAACAAATACAGTACAAATTTTTTGCTTTGGAAAGGGTGTAGACCTGAATGAAAATTAACATATATACCTGTCAGTTCCTGTGATTTTTCTGTGTATACTTGGCACATACTCACATTAGGTACAGTTGCCTTTAACCATGCCGAAGCATGATTGTCCCCCACCCCTTTCCCCAAATGGCCTGGATTCACATTGCATTACCTTCCGAGCCAGTGCACGGTTGCATCATCAATGATCTGACTTTTCAGTTTTACAGGAAGACAAGCGCTCAGCACAGTGAACATTGCTTTAGTTATATTGTTTTGTATTATTTATAACTGTTTGGGATGCAGTGACACACAGTCAAATATTTTGCGGAACAGATCCACTACTTTTGATGCTCTAAATGATCATAAAAGTCCTTGTGCTGCATGTATTAGGTTTGCTGAAGGTACAACTGATGTGCAGCGAGGGGTTTGTATCCTCAATAAACTATGGCAATTCATGTTCATTGAAAAGTAAGAATGATGAACAAATCTATTTGAAACAGTCACTTAAAAGTGATGTCACGTCTTCAGTTTCACGTTCAGGCGAACCGAACCGTACTCTGGCACACCAGGGCAGCGCTGGCCAAGTGTGAGTGTACCCCTAGATATTACTGACAATGCAGTTTTTACAAAGTTTTGTCTTTCATGTTTTAGTTGTCCATGCTTAACCCACAGATTTCTCCAGGGGACACTTATATTTATTGCACTATAAATGGGTTTTTGTCAAACCACTGACAGTTTAACACAAAAGATAATCTTTATCAGGCCATTAACTGCAGAAAATATGTGGCCCAAAGGTATGCTCATACTGAAAGGGATGTTAAGTATAAAAAGTCAGGCCATAAATAATTTAATTTGAATGTGCATGTGACACAAACACTGACTTCTTCTTTAACCTTTGGCCAACCAATAACATTTGGTCTTTTAAGGCATTGGTCTGAGAGAGAAAATTAAAATGATATGGGAAAATTGAACTTATGTCAGTCAGTATATTTAATTTAATTGTAAGTACTAAAACAACTAAAATCATGTCTCCAGTTTCATTTTTCATTTAGTTAAATTCACCTATACCACATGTCTTTGGACTGTGGGGGAAACCGGAGCACCCAGAGGAAACCCACACGAACACAGAGAGAACATGCAAATTCCACACAGAAACACCAACTGACCCAACCGGGGCTCGAACCAGTGACCTTCTTGCTGTAAGGTGACAGTGCTAACCACTGAGCCACCGTGTCACCCCTCTAATTCATATTATTAAACAGAAATATATATATATATCAATAATAATATTGGTTGCTGACGTGGACACAGTTTAGGAAACTAATCTGCTGTGCTAACAGATGCTAACAGAGTTCAGACGGTTCTGGGAAACATAGTAACACTACTGAGTCACATAACTGACCTCATTAGGCGGTCTGATCCCTCAACAGCCAGACTCTACCACACCACCCATTCATTCATACCCTAAGTATGTCACTGTGTTTCTCTAACAGACCAGCACTTCCGATTTGGTATAGAGAGTACCCTGTTCTGTCCGCTTAACATAAGTATGTTAACACAATCCCAACCAAAATCACCAGAATCACTGCCAGAACATATATATACACACAAATATCTGGAGGTCAGACATACGCCTCATTGCGCTGTGAGAAAAACAGCCAACGTCAGATTGTAAGAATTTTAATGTAACCACAGGTAGCTGTGACTCAACAATGAGATACTACAAATGCAGATATTCCATAGCCAGGTGACTGCCAAATGTGTGATGACTTAGAAGCCATAAAACAAATTTGAAGGAGAACAAACTTGGGGAATTGGGTGGCGGGGTGATTGTAGACAGACATTATTTCAGCTGTCCGCGACTAAAACAGTACAACTTTCTCTCTCGGGGCCTGGAAATTTCCTTGATTGTTTAAACATGCCCCATGTCTATAACCCGAGAATCTTGTAGTGCACGGGCAGAAGGGGGTTGTGTTTCGATTGCACCCCTTTAAAAGCAGCTGTAAATGCCTTTAAAACGGAACATTGCATGACATCATCAGCATCTGGTAAAACATAGGCTTGCCCACAATAGTTTGGTTGGGGCTTTAACTTACCAGTAACTCTTATTTATTTATCCTTGGCTGGAAAAATAATCAGAAGAATGAAGAACGGAGAAAAAGAGAAGGGTCATTCAGTTGGCATCACCAAAATTTTGCCTGCCATGGCCTAATGAAGGCAATTACTGTGGTAACTTCCTGCGCTGAGTTGAGTTGAGCGTTGCCGTGGAGTTGGAATGCTGTATTGGCCAAAGCAATTAAACAAGTTAAACAGAGGAGCAGCTTCTGTTTGATTCTGGATATACTTGCAAGCTTGAGTTTGAAGACCGCACACAGATTTACAGTAGAAGTTAGATTAAGATATTAAACATGGAGGCAAGCACGACTTTTGTACATTCTTAGGGTTCGGCTGTGTGCGTATGATTTGGTTGGGGTCAGTGGAGCATCCTCATCATATAGCCTCAGAAAACTTTCTACAGAAATCTTATTTTGCATGCTATTATCAAATTTGAAATATAAACTCGGCTTTCATAAACTTGGCTTTCAAGGCATACTCTTTTCTAGGTCATTACACTAATGTTTTCCTGTGTTTGTATATGGAAAAACAAATGTTAAAGACAATAAATTTTTCTCATTACTTTATAATGTATAACTTTTTATATTTTTGAGCATAAAACTGTCCAGGTGGACTATAGTAAAGCTCAAAGTGTCTTCTTTCCAACGATACCTATTTTTTGTTTGTTTTGTTTTACTGGAGTAAAGAACTGTTACTATTTAAATTTAGGTAGGTGTAAATCCTCAAAAGTGAGTGCTGGTTAATAGGTTAAATATTGACATTTAAATTAAACTTAACTGAATCAGTTTCTACTCTAACAACTACAACTAGACCTGAATTATTGTATAAAAAGCCCTGTAATAATGACTTTGTTTGTCTAAGTGTCTTCTGCTCCAGATCAGGGTGTACATTTATTACAGGCAATATGACGCTTGAGCTGCTGACTCTGATGACAGTGCGTTGTATTACCCATAGTAAACGCACAAACATTCCCGTCACAGAGGAGAAGACAAAAGTGAACAAAGAAAGATAGAATCAGAGTAGATAGAGTCAGATAGAATGTTGTGGCAGTAATTTTGATTCCTTTTCCGGCTCTGCATCATTGCCAACCCAGGCTCATTGTGGATATATACCCTTAAACATTTCTGGAGAGCGTGAACTACGTACCATGAGGTGTGTTTTTTGCAGTTTTTCTTTTCGCGAATCCACCAGAGGCCACTGTGTACGCTTTTTCCAATCTCTAATTTTTCTCGTGAGTAATGTTCGTGCCTGCTCTTCTCACGTTAATCCATCAGAGGCCAGTGTCGACTTACTGACTGACCGATAAATCTCCACCCACCGCCTTCCCTAAACCCAACTGATAGTGTTTTTAAAATCACAGATTGATCCGCCCTCCACCTTCCCTAAACCCAACCGACAGTGTTTTCAAAAGCAATCCAAAAAAATCTGGGCACTGGGCAAACTGGTAACAATGGAAATGCTGTTCACATGGAGGTAAGTGGTCAGCTGGTACAGCGATAAGAAACAAAAGTTAGCGGTGGCATCATACTGCCCTGTAGCATTCGTTTTAAAGATTAAATGGAGCCATACGTACCTCTAGCTACATAATTCACGCTCTCCAGAAATGTATACGGGGGTACGTATTCACAATGAGCCTGTGTTGACAATTGCTGTATATTGAGGATGACAGAGCTCTCAGGTTTCATCTAAAATATCTTAACATTTGTTCCCATAAATTAAGTTGTTAGGGGCTTTAAATAATGTGAGGGTGAGTAATTAATCACAGAATTTTCATTTTTGGATAACCCTTTTTGAAGGTTGAGTCACCTACTCATCAGATCCTCCTTAATTTCTTTGATCAATGTCTTCGTCAAGGCTGATCTTAAGCACTGTCTCACCAAGCAGCCGATGCCACCAAAGAAGCCGGTATGGCAAGCAGTGGGTGTGCCTACAGAATTTATGACCAAACCACAGCAAGTGCTCAATTTCCTCTTCAATCATTGGTCGATAGTACCCCGTTAAAAAAAGAACTTGCCTGAACACACTGGATGTTTTGGATGAATCCAAGAGAATGTAGAAGATCAGCATCAAGAATAGCTATGTTTTGGCCCTAATCGACCGAAGGCTGACCTGAAGGTTACCACCACTATCCCGGTTTGGATTTGTAATCCAAGGTACACAAATGCCAGTTGTTCTACTCTGTCAAATCGCACATTTAGCACATTTATCTGTTGTAAATAGATTGGTCTTTTCTGGATATTTAGCCCTTGTAGCCGGGCTATGTGGACAGTGTTAAAGAGGGTAGAGGTGGCTTTTGCATATGAGCTGTTGAAGATGACAGTATCACTGGGAAAGACCAGGTCAGTGACTACTCTCCTGTCCTCGAATGCACTTCTAATGATTGCACAAATTACCCTTGTTGAATAGCTTGTGGGGGTTCTGTGTGAATTGATTTTTCCCTGCTGATCTGCATACAGCTGGTCAAGCCTTGGAATAACATACAGAGGAGATGACGGATTTTCTCAAGTAAAACTACCTGCATCTTGCATGAATTTAAGTTCTCTGAAAGAACTTAATTACTGTTCCCACACTTCACACCACCTGACAAGCATCATTAGTGCTTTGCTCAAACGTCGGCACAGATAAATTGAAGGAGCCCAATAGATGCTTTTAATTTCACAATTATTTTCCGAGACCAAGCAGGTCAAAAATCCCACAACCCTCCATTGAAGGAACAAATGATGTAGTGTCTAGAACATCATAAACCCCACCGGAGAACATTCTGTGCATTTCAACAATGATTCTTGGCCAGATGAATTGGCTCTACACCAAGACCCTAGAATCAGCTTTTCTTTTTTGGGTGTGGGGATGCCTAATAAAATTACTCTGGACATTAAAATGTTTCCAAGACTCGCAAACAAACATCACAATGTGTTATGTTTGTTTAGTTGTTATGAACAGCGTCGAGGAAAAGGTAATAGTCTTGAAGAAAGTCCTTTTTTGAGCAATAAGCAAAGTAAATAGCCATCCAGAAACCCCAAACACATTACCAACACCACATCAAAGCTAGTGTAATTTGAGTAATGTCATACCACGCTCTCTCTTTCATTTACATCAGCTCCCAGTGTTATTATGCTTTCACTACTGATGATTTTTCCCTCGGTGGACCAAAGAAGCAACGATGGAGCCACAAAACATGTACCTATAACAAAGACTCTAGAATACACAAGATATGTCACTCGTATAGTTTTGAATGGGGAAAAGTGTAACGGTCATATGGCGAATGAAGCTCCGCCTTCTAGTACAGGAGCCAATCATCGATTAATATAGACCAGGGGTCTCAAACTCAAATTGGCGAGGGCACTTTCAGTGACTGACAATTTACAGGAGGGCCATTTTAACATTCAAGCACAAGAAAAAAGTGATGTAATTGGTGCATCTTAGGACAACAGACATAACATTTATATTTCAATCATTACCAGTCACAAATTTAACAAATCAGCACGTTTTTTGCTTCACACAGCTACTGAAATATATCGGTGGCTGTTTAAATGAGCATTTTGACATCTAAATAATCATAATAATAATTATTAGTCTTGTTCTGTCTCAACCAATTGTTGCTTTACCAAAAGTTTAACCGATATCGTAAGAACAGCAGAACCAGTTTGAGGAACTTTACTGACTTTCCTGGCAATTGTTCTTCTTAATATCTTTATTATTTGCAAAACTACAACAAAGAGGAAAAAAGTAAGTATATGTTCACATTAACATGTTCAATTCATCCAGCAGTAAAAAGTATTGTACACAGTTGTCAGAAATATCAATACGCATGAGAGGAAAATCTATTAAATGAGACCATTTGAATCGAATATTAGCAAAATTAGCATATTTGTTACACCGTCAGGATAATGTGTTAGCCATGAAAACGTGTTTGTTCAGCAAAATACATGTGGTATAAAACGGATAATAATCAAATGACCCTTAAATATTTACAAAAATAGAGTAAAAAACTAACTAACTAAACTGCAATTCATTGACTCGCCTTGGGGGGCTGGCTCCAGGAAGTCCAGGTCATTTCTGACTGCAATGGGAAATTGGCCATTTTTACAGCTGATAAAAACATGCTTACAGCCTGGTACAAATGATGGCTTTGGTGCATATAGCCATGATTAACCTTCATGACAACTGTGAGGGGGGTGAATTTTTTTTATAACTCATCCGTTTCGTTTTATTAAGTTATATTAAGTCTGCATAATTAAGGGCGTGGCCACTTGAGTGACAGCTAGGTCTCGCTGCTCGCTGTCTTGTCTCCTGAGCTGATTACGGCTAATTAGCCGATAAACTCGGCATATACATCACATTTTTGTGTTGGTTAATGCTTCTTTACACAGTCAATTGCCTTTTGGGATTATTTCCTACAATTATCAGATGATATGGGATGCTGTGTGCACTTAATTGTGCTCACAAACCATTCACGTGGCCTCCGTTTCCCTGGTGAGTAAAGTTATATACTTGTATACCATCTCTATAAATGTGTGTGTTTTATTTAAGATCATTTATCATTTATAATGTTCTTTAGAGCTGTAATGCCCTCCAGAATCTGACAGATTGATTAGCTGTAGGCTATAAAACAGTCATATGAAGCGTTGTCATACAGTGTTATGCCTGGAGTTCATCAATAGTCTTGCATTTACTAACACAGACTATAATTGAAGTGTTTGGACGTATTTCGGGTTTTTCTCCTGTTGAAAAACGTCATAAGAGCAATGTTTAGTGGCTCAATGTATTACAGCAGTGTTTTTAAAAGTCTAAACACTTTATTGATATAGTGTACAACCAAGCGCATGTGGTCAGAACACAAACGAGTCGCAGGTAATAAAGTATTAAGAGTTTCTCCCAAAGTAAGCTCTGTCTAAACCAGGTCCAAGCAAAATGCCAGCACGTGTCTGTAGCTCCGATCACTCGCCGCCTTTTTGCCCTTGTTTGGTATCCCGCCGTGGGTGCGATGACGTGCGAACAAAATGGCGACGGTTGGCCGCGCCTACTTTTAGCTTCACTGCGCTCTTCAGAAACCTATTGGTCACGGATGCTACGTCCATATATTTTACAGTCTATGGTCAAAACCACAAGTGGCTATACGCAACAGCACAACAATGATAGTAATTCATAAACATGTTTTGGGGGGCTGAATCTCGTTATATTTTTGACGTCAGTTGAGGGCCGGAGGGAGGAGGGCGGGCCGTAAATGGCCCACGGGCTGGGAGTTTGAGACCCCTGATATAGACTGAGGATTCTCCGAGGGAGGGGCTCAGACCAGATGTGAGTTTCTACAGATTTTGTGTCATTCGAACGTTTAGTAATGAACTAAAGAGGCAGATGTAGTTTCCTTTTATTGGTGATTCCTAATATGAAATTTAATTATAAGCTTGGCAAGCAATTTTAGAGAAGTTGATGTTTCCCCATTCAGACAGAATGCTGAGCAAACTGCACGAGAGGCGTTTTAAAGATGGCCGCCAAGTGAAATGACTTGCCTTAAAGGGACTTTGCCTATAACCAACACCAGACAGAATCTGCAGACATTTTGTAAAAAAATATGTGGATTTATGCAGAATGATTTTGAGAGTAGCACCTAAAAGCTGAAAAAATACTTTAACTTTTTTTAAGGTTTACTATGCAAATCACTTGTCTGGTAAACAAAGACTCTCATTTAATATGACAGCACATGTCTTTACAAAGTGTATTGCACATAAATCATACAAACATTTGCATATCATTCCTTAATATTACTAAAATTACTATTAAAAACTGAATAAATATATATTTACACATTTAAATAAGCAACAATGGGCAAGAAAATATGCAGATTTCTGTGGGTGCAGATTCTGTGTGGACCTACCTATAGCACAATTATCTTTGACCATGCATTCATTCATTTTCCTTCAGCTTAGTTCCTTAGCTATCAGGGGTCACCACAGTGGAATGAACCACCAACTATTCCGGCATATGTTTTATGCAGCGGATGCCCTTCCAGCCATAATCCAGTACTGGTAAACAAAAATACGAGAACAATGGGCTAATTTTATTTAGCAGATATCTGTGGGTGCAGATTCTGTGTGGGTCCACCTATTACACAATTATCCTTGACCATGAATTCATTCAGTTTCCTTCTGCTTAGTTCCTTGTTTATCCAGGGTCAGAATGAACCGGAATGAATGCGGAATGAACCATCAACTATTCCGGCATATTTTTTAAGCAGTGGATGCCCTTCCAGCGTCAACGCAGTACTGGGAAACACCCATACACCCAATTTACTTTACATCTAATTCACCTTTACCACATGTCTTTGGACTGAGTCACAGTGCCGCCTTATCCTTGACCAATGAATTAATTTATTCATTTTCTTTTCGGCTTCATCCCTTTATTAATCCGGGGTCGCTACAGCGGAATGAATCGCCAACTTATCCAGCACATGTTTTACGCAGCGGATGCCCTTCCAGCCGCAACTCATCCCATACACACTCATTCCCACTCATACACTATGGACAAGTTAGCCTTCCCAATTCACCTGTACCACATGTCTTTAGACTGTGGGGGAAACCGGAGCACCCGGAGGAAACCCACGCGAACGCAGGGAGAACATGCAAACTCCACACAGAAACGCACACTGACTCAGCCGAGGCTCGAACCAGCGACCTTCTTGCTGTGAGGTGACAGCACTACCTACTGTGCCACTGCGTCCCCTCCAATGAATTCAAAAATCTTATTCTATCCCGCATAAACTTTAGCTAGCTTTGGTGAGCTGCTTTGAACAACCATTTGTTGGTAAGATATTTTTCATATCAAAGCCTTTTACGGCAAAGCCGTTACTGTTACAGTCGTATTCACATGCTACTGAAGACCAATACGCTTTGAACCCTCTACAATAGCAGACAGAGATCATAGTCTATTAAATAAAAGTCACAGGCACAGAAATAGTATTGTAGCTGTCTGAAAATCCTGATCCCATACAAGTGGAAACAGAGACTAGAGGTTGTGGCACAACATTTGGATGATGATAGAACTGTATTTTTCATGTGTGTCAGACTTTCATTTAACCGTTTGACAAAACACAGACGACATCCATCTAAACTTCATATATAAACCAGACTTCTTTAATCAAGCGTGTGGTTGACTGACACCATGTTGCACAAGACCAATTACAGGCTAGTGCGGCCAGGTCCAGCAGTCAACACTATAGACAAGCATACATGCTCTCTTTTACTGGGAACTCGGAAGTCGTAAATCTTTTCGCTGCAGTTCAACTCAAAGGGCAATTTTTCATTGTGAAGGGTTCACAGAGGTCTAAACGTGGGTGGACATTGAAAACTCACAGGAGGTGATGGTTCCCCCCGCAGGCATTTGAGTAGAGACAACATCGAGAGTCATGAAGCAGAATGTTCAGATTTAAATGCTTCACTTTCTAGGCTACAGGCTGCGGTGATGTCATGCCGCAAACGACAGAGGTTTCCTGTGCCGTTCACTCCCTTTCTGTCTACATAAAACCATGCATTTTTTTTTTCTCTCTGCATCTTCCCCTGTGTTTAGGATAGCATGCGTCATCAAGATACCAGCAACTGTTAATGACTGCAGCTTAATTACTGTGTGCAAAGGTACACAAAACCTCAAATCAGGGGCAATTAAGAGACCCATTTAGATTTTAATCTGCAGTGCACCTTAAATTTGGAAATTTACTGCCGAATTTCTCATGTCAGTTGTTTAAACGACAGCATATGCTGTGGTATAGTCAGTAAGGTCCAAACTGACATTCTTAATGCAAATTCTTGCTTAATAGTAAAATAACGAATGCAAGTTTTATTTTCATTTGCTTTCCCAATGTTGATATCTTGAAACCTTTTTTTTTTTTAGCTTATCCTGTCCAATTATCAAACTCTGTGACTCCTTAATCCATCCAGTCCTGAAGGATGAAGTTCCACACAATAATTTTCAATTTTTACACTCAAAATAGTTGCTGATTTGATCTGAAAATAAAAATAAAAATAATAAATAAAAATAGTAGTTTCATGTTGACTTTAAGACACCTGATCTGTGCCATTTCTCCGTTATGAATTACGTAAGCTTCCTATTGATAAAATTGTTAAAAACGAAACTGAAGAACGAACTGAAATGACCAAGCCAGGCTCATTTTGAAAATGTACCTCTATATACATTTCTGGAGAACGCCAAATACATCCCAGGAGCTACGAAGTCACCAGAGGCCGATGTGTAAGCTTTTGAAATCTCCAATTTCTCTTGCGAGTGCCATTTGCACTTGCTGTTCTCGCGTACATCCACCAGAGGTCTACGTTGACTGACTGATTGACTAATTGACCGATCGACTGACCCACCCTCCTCCTTCCCTAAACCCAACCAATAGTGTTTTCAAAAGCACAGATTGGCAAGCTAATTGTACAAACTGGTAACGGAGTCCATCCGTAGGTAAACGGTCAGCTGGTAAGCTCAAAAAGGAACAGCACCATACCGGCCCGTTACGTTCATTTTAAAGACAAAATGCAGCTGTACTTCTGGCTACATAATTCACGATCTCCAGAAATGTATATATGGCTACGTTTTCAGAATGAGCCTATGTTGGAAGTCACGTATATTCGAAACAAAATCTGGCCAATACAATCTTTACGTTGATTTGGTAGTTCACAAATTAAACTTTGAGACATTGTTTTGGCTCCTAACACCTGTGAGCTAAAAGCTACGCAATTGGTAGGCATATTCTAGGCCTCCGTCTTCTTTAAATTGATTTATTCGCATCTCATATGCAAAGAGGTCTGACAGGAAAACAACATCCGACCCAACAACACCAAGTTAGCAACATGATTGCGTAGCAGAGCTGGTATAGATGTAACCACACTTGTACGATCACTCCTGGAGAGATTTTAAAGACTCTGAGGTGGACACACACTGGACCGAAAGCAGTTTTCGAAAATAGTATATCACTCAGCCTTTCACCCTCAAACAAAGAACCTAAAATACATGCTTGAAGTATTTTGGCTGCTTCTTTCATCTCTTAAACCTAGTTTGCTGGTCTGATCATTCTAGTCTACCTGCTGGTTTTTAAGGGTTTGCACCTCTTTTAAGCAAGCCGGAAGACAAGTGAATGGGTGGCCAGCACTCTTAGGCTCATTTAAAGGGATAGTTCACCCAAAAAGGTAAATTCTGTCATCATTTACTGGTTATTCTCCACTTGTTCCAAACCTGTTTGAGTTTTTGTCTTCTGTTAAACACAAAGGAAGATATACTGAATAATGTTGGTGAAAACCTAAACCCTAAACCCAACCGTCATTGGGGGATGAGCAAATCGTGTAGACCATTTCAATGTGGTAATGTCATTGGCCCATGAACATTTTCTGCTGGCTATCATACTATTTTATAACTGTAACAAGAGATAATTCAAACATATCTTCATGTTAAAACAGCTATCATCACATTGTTTATCAATATGTGGACATTTTTGGATTCTCAGAAGCTATGGAAATTAAAAATGTAATACAGGAAATACATTAAGACCATTGTTATTGTTTATATTCCTCATAATGGTCTATACGAATGAGAACGTATGAATTCATACGGATTACAGCAGCCACTAAATCAAAAAACTATGAATTGCTGTGAGATTGTGTTGGCATTTCCTTAGGAGGGCTATTTGGTTGGCACATATTTCTTAAAGAAGACCAAATGATCAAAGCAGTAAAGATTAAAGGAACAGTTATAACTGCAGTAATATAAGAAAATATAGGATATAAATATGTGAATTAGCAGTTGATTTATTTTGGCTAGAAATTACAATGAATTAGGAAAAAACAATGCTATGTCATGGCAATTTGTAACTTTTGATTTAGTGGCTGATTCGTATGAATATGTACAACATCATGTTATCATGTTATATTAGTGATTTGCTCATCCTCCAGTGGGGGTTGGGTTTTAGGGTGGGGTTTGGTGCCTCCTTTTAAAAATAATACATTTTCATACGATTGAACTCGTATGTATTCTTAGCCACTAAACTGACAAAATGATTACATTTTCTCGTGAGATCAGGCTGGGAAAATACAACGTATTTTTCTCAGTGACAAGAGAAAAGGATGCTGCTTTTTCTGAAAATGACAAGGCTCATTGACTACTACCGAAACGCCCATTGTGAAACAGAAGATTGTCTCTTTGAAGACAGCACTTTAGTAGTGTTATACTAAACGCTGGATGTTATAAATGTCACTCTTAGAGGTGATAGCCCACATATATCGACACAAAATTCACACCTTTGCTCTCTGTTTGTGTGAAATGGCAGTCGTAGAATATTCAAGTGTAACATATGGCTGAACTTTGCTTTTGAAAAGTAGGTTTTTTAGATTTTAAAAAGACACTTCATTCATTCATTTTCATCCGGCTTAGTCCCTTCATTCATTAGGGGTCGCCACAGAGAAATGAGCCGCCAACTTATCCAGCAAATGTTTTAAACAGCGGATGCCCTTCCAGATGCAACCAAGTACTGAGAAACATCTATACACACTCATTCACACACATACACTACGGCCAATTTAGTTAATCTAAATTCACCTATAGCGCATGTCTTTTGACTGTGGGAGAAACTGGAGCCGGAAACCCACGTGAACATGAGGAGAACATGTAAACTCCACATAGAAACACCAACAGACACAGCCGGGACACAAACCAGCGACTTTCTTGCTGTGAGGTGACAGTGCTAACCACTTAGCCACCGTGTCACCCTCAAAAAGACACTTCTTAGATGGGAATGTTACCTAGAAAAGTTTGCAGTGAACTTTTAGTTGTTGTTTTTTTAAATTATGTTCCTAATCAGATGGTCCAGAGCACAGAGAACTGTTTATAAAATCCTTTTTGTTTTTTAAAGCAATAAATTGCACCCTTAGGCATGCATCACTTTTCTCTAGCGCTGGGTTGACTGATGGGTTATGCTTATCGCCTTGTATACACACAATATAAATGCTCTAGCTCTAGAACTGTCAAGAATAAAGATTTCTGCGATCATCTCGCACGGCAATGGTAAACACCAAAATGAATGAAAACAGAGGGTCATATTTTTCCCACTGACTGGGCTTGATGACACTCAAGCAACTTTATATTCCTGTACAGTAACTAAAAAGGCCCAGGCAAATGATCACACAACATGGAGGCGGTTTAATGATCTAAACACGTTTTAGGCTGTAAATGTTTTACCATCAAAAACAAATTACTGTACAGCCTAATGGAATCCAGATAGTAATTATGCTTCAAAGTTTCGCTTAACTCATTATTGTGCTACACTGTGCTCTTTCCAGTTTTATAATGCTCCAGTAAGTCACTGCAATAGACAACTGAACTGTCAGATTTGTAGTTTGAACAGCGTGGTGTTATATCTCACACTCACACATTCCCTCACAACATGACTGTGTGAAGAAAAAGGTCTACCTGACAATCCTCATGTCCCAACAAGAAGGAGGGGGGCAGGGGGTACTGTACAGGAGATTGGGCTATCTAGTGATCATATTCTATATTATGCATTCAAGAAATAAAATAAATAAATAATAATCGAAGAAGAAAATAATAACTAATAAATAAATAAATAAATACACACTGTACATACTGTAAATACCAAGGTTGCTTAGCTCACCATTTTACCTCTAATGTACATTGGTCCAAGAATTGCAGCTTGATTCCATTAGTTTATTTTTATTAATCATTCATAATTATGATAATAGCTATTATTATTGTTTTTATTATTATTAATAATAATAATGCTTCTGATATTATTATTATTATTATTAGTAGTAGTAGTAGTAGTAGTAGTAGTAGTAGTATATTAAACTCTGCATTACTATGTTTTCTATGTGTAAAAAAAGTCACTTTTCCTAATTAATTAATTGGATGCAGTCATCAAAATCAAAAGTTGGTGTCAAAACAGTAGACTACTGAACATTTCCAGTATTACACTGGCTTGTTTGTCACATGTATCAGGTATATCTGTTGATCTCCAGGGTTACATTTGCATGACAATATAATCATAATAAGAATAAAAGTATTATAAAGTACGCTAGCTGTTTGCGCCAAAAAATAATAAAATTTTATGTGACTAATTATCACATGACATCAGAAAAATGCCTCTTGATGTAGTTCAATTGTTTCCTAAAACATTTCCCAAGAAAAAAATCCAGAATTCACACACAAAAAAAGTGGATCCCACTTTATATTAAGTGGCATTATAAATATAAATACATCTGTAAATAATGTAAATACAATGTATTTGGTGTGTACATATTAAAGAACATTTCTAGTGCTCTAGAGGTGGGATACGGGTAGGTTTAAGGGTGGGTTAAGGTGTAGGGAATGGTCGACAGTGTAATTATAGAAATTAATTACAGATAAATACATGTATTTAGACAATAAGTACGTTGTTACGAATTATTAGTTTCAGTTAAAGCCACTTACTACAAACGTAGAACCCACAAATGTCCTAAAATATCCCCCGTGACAAATTCCCAAATTGACTATAGCCCCTTTCTCCCGTACAGCACATATACAATAGAAGGAAACTTTTTTGTTTTGTACTTTCTGCATAAATATACATGTGAGGAGTTTTATTTTCTATTTTTAGGTTATTAAAAATGTAACGCACACGGTATGGATCGTTTAACGGCTATTAATATTGATTATATTAATATTTTTCACAGACTAAATGTTCATTCAAACATAGCCTACATTGGATGAATTTCCTTTTATATTTTTTAGGCTATCAAAAATGTAATACACACAGTATGGATCGTTTAATGCCTCGCAAATGGCAATCATTAATAATTAAGTATCCCGACATTCGACTTGTTCAGTAAAGACTCGTAAAGAAATAATGATGACGCTCGCGTTCTTGTTGCGTCGCGTCTATGACAGAAGAGCGCGTAACGGATTCCTACCTGTTGGAATATCCTTATTTCTCTCCATGCCCGAGGTATAATAAACACAAGCCACCAGCATCAAAATGAACGCGTAAAAACCCCGACGCCGCTCCATCGTCGCCTCAGTGAAAGTCCTCAGAGACTGTGTGTGGAGTTTATAAAGTTCTGCTACTGGTCAGCGAGCGGAGAGTCCGAAACGCCCCGAGGTCAGCAATAAAGCATTTCTCGCAGATCACCTGGATGAAGTCATTTCTGCTGGAGATTAGACTGAAAAAGACGTGTTGATTAGTCCCTCAAGAACGGGCTGACTGTGATGGTGCCCTCGCGGTGTTCCCCGGACAGGGTGACAGGAGTGTATGATTGAACAAGTACAGCTGTGTTTGAGCTCCCCTCCTCCTGCTACAGTCCTCAAACACGAGCTCAAATAATGCCCCCTGCGCCGCCCTCATTTCATTACACCCAGACCAACATGCTGCTTTCTCTACACAGGGAGGAAAACGAGTTTCAATTTTTGACCACACTGTAAAAAAAAAATCTTAACATCTACATTCTATTTAGTTGCATCAAATAACTTTCTAGTCATCTCAACTTACATAAAACATAATAAGTTAAACTTTGTATAATTTAATGCCCAAACTTTTTCTTATGAAGGGCCAAAAACCAAACTTGATTGGAGGGCAGTGAGCTGAACAGGGGCGGACTGGCCGTCTGGCAATTCTGGCAAATGCCAGAAGGGCCGGAGCAGTTTTAAAATGTGGGCCGGTCAGGTATTTTTTTTTTTTTTTTTAATATGTATTGTTTTTGCATGCTGGCAGCTTTTATCTCTTGCAAGATGTGAATATAATGCTGCTGTTGATGACAACAATAATAATAATAATAATAATGATGATTGATAATTATAATAATGATACATGTTGAGCATTTGGGCCAATCGGCGACGGCCGGCCGGTCTCGAGATGGGCCGACCCAATCAGAGGCTGTGGATTACGCTGATGTAATCAAAATCTGGCAAGATGGTCAAACAGTAAATGCAACACAACGCAAGCTAACGTTAATGTCAAAATATGGACCGTAAAAAAAGGAAAGGCGGTGCTGAAAAGGTCAGAGAGAGCAAGAAAAGGGCTCTAAAATCAGATGCTGCCAAATGCATAAAATTAACCGAAATATTCGCGAGAGGAGGTGTAATTGCATCGGAGGACAGTAGCGCGGTAGAGGAGGTAAGAAGGGAACAGAAAATAAAGCAGGTCACACATCGGATGCGCCGCAACACGGCGAGCACATGACAGTTGAGAGTATGGCACATCAGACGCGCATATTCACATGGCAGCTGCCGACTTGTGTACCTTAGAAACTTTTGTTTAGAAATTAGAATTCTGAAATGCATGGCGTTGCGCGGCGCGACGCTGTGCGTCGCCGAGCAGCGCTTCTGGTGTGTGACTGACCCCCTTAATTATACTAAAATATAAATAATAATTAATTTTAATGTCATTCACGCTACTTCTGACAGTTTTTGACAGTAACCTACACTGTGTTTAACAGTTAACTCAGTGTGGAACTCCCATACATTTTAAAATATCATTATAAGCAGATAACGTGGAATTTAGGGTAAACACAGAACAGCTATAGCTATAGTACTGTAGGAATTTGTAGTCAACTCTAAATACATAGCTAGTCTTTAAAGTTAAGTACATTAAATACATGCATATGTCACAGTATGTAGGTGGAACATAGACTTCTTTTACAGGCAATATTGTAGTATATCTATACAATAGTCAGACATTGGCTTGCTTATGTTCTTCCTTTCCTGACCCCTGTGTTCATCTATTCAAACTAGAATGTTTCTGGACCCAGTGGCAGTGCAGATAGCCTGACTGCTGCAGCAGAGTCAAGTGTCATGGAGGTAGGAATACAGCCGTAAGAGAAACACACCCTGACACAAATGCTGACAGTTTCTTAATACTGTGTACAGAAAACTGATATAGAAACCACAAACCAGTTAGGGGTTGTCAGTGGGGGCTAGTTCACCACAGATGTCTGGTCAGTCAGAGGCAACGAGCTGCAATCAATCCAGAATTCTTTATTCTTTTTCCACAAAGATTCCAACAAGTACTGAGCATGCAAGTGCTAAACATCACTTCGGAGTATCCATGTAGGTTGGTGTGTGTGTGTGTGGTCCCGAAACAAATAAGAATAAACTGTCTGATTGCCAGAAACACTTCAAAATAAAAGCTCATGTAAGCCTTTTTAAGACTGTGGCTAATTAACGATAAATTAACCCCTATGATAGGAGTAGCCTGTGAATGTGTGTCACACACACACAAATGGAGATGCAGCACTAGCAACACTTCAGCATACTTTATATCAAAAAAAGCTATATATCATGAAGGATTAAAAATGTACAAATCTGCTAGTACACACAAATATTTCTTTTTTGTTATATATTGTATTGCCTTTTGTGCTACTGTTATTACTTAAGTGTAATAAAGTTTTTTACAGACGCTAGGACACATTTCTCTATATAGGACACTTTTGCAAAACTCTTGACACAGTGAGCACAACAGAAGTCTATGTGGGCTGAACTAGGGATCAATTCTCATTGTTTTGGCACAAAATGCATTTAATGATTACATCTCTCAAATTTCATCAATTCTTTTCTCACTCAGACACAACAACTGACAAAATTCTTTGGACATACAGGACATTTTGCACATGCTGCGTGCTGCGTGTCCATTTGTGTGTAAAGCTCTGTGTGTGTGTGTGTGTGTGTGTGCGTGAGACACATTCAAAGGTTACTTCTATCATATAATAGCAGACAAACATTTTTTTATTAAGTTTTTACTGTATTTATACATTTTTTATAAAGAGGTTGTTTTTGTTCCAGTCACATACATTTAAATGTTTTAATATCTATTACATTTGGCACTGCGTATATTATTTCACCATCTGTACACTAATATAATGTGTGGATGTGCGTGTCCATGGGTGGGGCTGTGTCGGTGTGGTAATGTGGGCTGGTGTGGCTACAGTGCCAGGGCTGAATTTTTGTCCCAGTCCGCCCCTGGAGCTGAAGATATGTATATCCAACTGTATTACAAAGCTGCCATGGATAATTTCCTCATTTATTTTTAAAATAAATAGAAAACATTACTTTAATCATATTACTAATGCATAATATATTTTTTTAATTTTATAATGAAACAAATTTCTATTTATAACACAATGGGATTTAATGGCGAATACATTAGCCAAGTTGCCTTTGCCTTGATTTGCTCACTGAGGTCTTCTGAATTGTCCTCTATCCGCTGAGCAACAGTATGTTCATTTAAAAAAAATGGATCATTTAAAATCATTTACAACATTTTCCTTGAAAACATTTGCTTTTTGTGTAGCTTAACAATAAAATAAACCAGTGAAAGGTTATGTTTAATTAGAAATCAATGTGTATTCAAGGCATTAACCCCAACCCTTCCCAAAATTCTCCCTCTCTTCTCAGATGAAATGGTGGGCCAAATCAAAGGTTACCACAGGCCAACTTTGTCCCCCGGGCCCTAGTTTGGGCATCTCTGACTTAAAACCTTTAGCTGAAACCTGATTAACTTATTTTAATAAGTTAAACCAACATAAAATATTTGTTTTCTTGACTTTTTTTGTCATAATTTTTTTATAGTAAACTTTGAATTTATTTATAAATAAAGTTTAACCTCAACAAAAATGTAAAAAAGTTTAATAATGATATTACTCACTCACTATTCTTAGGCTTAGTGCATGATTTATCTGGGGTCGCCACAGCGGAATGAACCGCCAATTATGCTGGCATATGTTTTACACAGTGGATGCCCTTCCAGTTGCAACACAGCACTGGTAAGATAATAATAATAATAATAATAATAATAATAAAAATAATAATAAAAAAAAAAAATAATAATAATAATAATAATAATAATAATAATATAATAATAATAATAATAATAATAAGAGAGCAAAGTTAAATTGATGAAGAAAATGTCATAAACTGGCTGCACAGTGGCACAGTCGCCTCACAGCAAGAATGTCGCTGGTTCGAGCCCCGCCTGGGTCAGTTGGCATTTCTCTATGGAGTTTGTATGTTCTCCCCATGCTGACGTGGGTTTCCTTCGGTGCTCCGGTTTCCCCCATAGTTCAAAGACATGCGCTATAGGTGAATTGAATAAACTAAATTGGCTGTAGTGTATGTGTGTGAATGAGTCTGTATGTTTCCCAGTGATGGGTTGCAGCTGGAAGGGCATCCGCTGCGTAAAACATATGCTGGATAAGTTGGCGGTTCATTCCGCTGTGGCGACCCCAGATTAATAATAAAATAAATTGTAAAAACCTGAAACTAATGATATATAAAATCCTCAAATAAATGAAAATAAACATCAATGGATTGACGCAACAAAATTAATCCCAGAATATAATTATTAAATATTTCAGAGTGAAAATCAAATAACTAAATAAAAATAAAAAGAATGGTAGCGACGCAAAAGAAAATGACTTAAGGGCAATAAGGTAAAAAGGCAGTCACACTTTATTTTGATGGTTCATTTGTTGAATTTAAGGTACATGCCAACTAATTCTCATTAGATTATAAGTAGACTGTTACGTGCGGGTTAGGGTTAGTTTAAGTTGACATGTACTTGCAACGTTTTTTATAGTCAGTTAAATGTCTATTGAAGGAGCTGCATCAACAGATATTAAGCAAACAGTCTACTAATACTCAAATGGACCATCAAAATAAAGTGTCAGGCTTTGAGGCTTTAGAACAGAGGAAAGCACAATAAAAGATCAACATACAGTAGTGTACTATTTCACATGCCAACAGTTTCGGCTATAGAATTTACAGTGAATTTAGCATTAGAAATGAACGGGAGGTTGGCATTAACACATAAAAGCAGATGTGTGTGTATGTGTGTGTGCGGGGGTTGGGTTTTTCATACATTGTCAGAACCAAATGTCCCCACAAGAGCCATAAATCCTGGCATCAGCTACAGTACATTGCTGGGGCAGCAAACAGCCCTCATGAGGAAAAAAAGGTTTAATAAAAGTTCAACATAATGCTTTAACTGAACTTTAAAATGTTTTGGGGTTACTTTTATAGCAGTGGATTGAAAATACCAGTGTGGGCCATTATAATAAATAAAAATGTATTAATCAACCAATTACTAAGGGATTGCATGCATTAATGAGTTCCAGGATGAAATATTAACATACACAGAACCTTTTCCAGAGTGGAAAATATGTCTATGTTATATATGTCTATAAAATGTTTCAATATTCTTTTGTAATATCAATGTAATATGGTACAAACCGTAAAAGTTATTTCTCATTTTTACAGTAAACTACCGTAATTCATTAATTTCTAGATGTAATATGTCTGTATTTTGAATTACCAACCTCTACAGATCTTTTGTTAATTCAATTCAATTAAATTCACCTTTATTTGTATAGCGCTTATACAATGTAGATTGTGTCAAAGCAGCTTTACATAAAAGGTCATAGTAAATAGGAACAGTGTAGTTCAGTTTTTAGTGTTTAAATTCAGTTCAGTTTAGCTCAGTTCAGTGTGGTTTAAAAATCACTACTGAATAAACCAATGCTCATCACAAACAACTTTCCCCACAAGTAGAAAAGCGTATCAGTGTATGGAAGCTGCTCAGTGTCATTCACACAGCTACTAAACACCAGTATGGTAACACGCATGAAATTAGATGTAACATAAATCTCTAATGCACATCACTGATGGGGAAACAACCAAAAAGATCCATAGTAATGTCAACAAAAAGCATAAATGGTGATGTGCCATGCAGGGAATTCTGGGAAAGTCAATTGTTAACCAGGTTACGGATGTTTACGGTAACATTAAAAAAAAAATTTTATCGTTAAAATCACGGCCATATTTTACAGTGTGTAGTTCAGCCATGGTGTCATCCTTCCTCCAGAGTGCAAAAGTAACTCTATTGATTCAGGATTTTAAAATTTTGATTCAGCTTTTGTTTCTCTCTCTCTCTCTCTCTCTCTCTTTCTCTCTCTCGTGTGCAGGTGAACACGCGTGCACGTGCAAATGGCGGATCTGCGTAAACCACCCAGGCTCATTCTGAAAACGTAGTCCCGTGGACGTTTCTAGAGACTGCGAAATACGTAGCCGGGGGTACGTACGGCTGCATTTCATTTTTTTAAGCGAACGCTGCGGGGCGGTGTGACGCCGTTCCTTTCGGCGCTTGCCGGCTGGCCGCTCACCTCCGTGTGGAAGGCTTTCCCGCTGCAACCAGTTTGTCCGGTTAGCTCTTCGTGTACTTTGGCGTACTCGAGGCGCAGGGAGGGGCTGTCCATGACAACGTGACGACCGGGTTCGAGTCCGGGGAAGAGCGGTTACAGAAATCAGGTAAGAAAAAAAAACAAAATCCAAAAAATGAAGCGAACAAGTTCATCACAGGGTGAGGATGTGGTCAAAATCCGATAACGTGGTAAAAATTAGACGAGGGCTTTTCTTTTTCTGGACCGCTTTTGTGAATCGTCGTTGGTTGGGTTTAGGGACGGAGGAGGGTGGGTCAGCCGATTGGCCGGTCGCACGGTCAATCCTTCTGTCATCCAGGCAGACAGGCGGAAGGTCGTTCGACAGCGGCCTCTAGCGGGTTTACGCGAGAACGGTGCGGGAAAAAGCGCGCACAGCGGCCTCTCACGGATTCGCGAAAACAAAAACTGCAAAAATACGTACCTCCCGGGACGTATTTCGCAGTCTCTAGAAACGTCCATGGGACTACGTTCTCAGAATGAGCCTGGGTTGGCGTAAACGGGTGCACAGATGTACATCTAAATTTGCTGACAGTCAGTTTGGGCTACTTATCAGAATTTTGGGAATTATCGGCCCGCCAATAATTTTAATTGGATGAACATTTTTAAGTCTTCTGCCTCACCCAGAATATAAAATACACATAAATACATTTAGATCATTTACTTGAATCATTACTATTGGAATGTGAAGAGACTTTCAACCAGCACAACAATAACATGTTTCTGAAGACAATCACCTACTGCACCTTTAAATGTACATATTAATACATAGAAAGTACAAATGTGCACCTCATAATATCTTAAAGGTACTAAAGTGTATGCTAAAGATACACAATTATGCCTTAAGGGTACAAATATGCACCTGTAAGGTACAACTTTTAAAAAGGTATAACCCCAGTTATACTTCCAAGTGGCATTTATACGTGTATTTTAGGGTTAGGGTTGTTATAGTTAAATACCCTGGTGAATGATTCAGGAATCATTTAGCACAGTGGTATTTTGGATCTGAGACAGGCTATAAACTTTCGAAAATCACCAGCATTTTCATAACCCGCAGGCAACCGTTCCTATTAGGATATAGCATAAAAAGCGTAATGAGCATACTAAATAATCTTGTAACGAAGTCGTTAGCTCAGTATTAAGCCTGAAAACTCCCAACTTGGAAAAACAATTGTGTTGAGGCTTGCCCACATACATTCACTGACCGCCTGATTACTGCTGCACTTATAAAAAAAAGCATACTTTTCCCTGCAGGCATATAAATTGAGCTCAAATTTACCCACAATGACACTGCAGCATAGAAAAGAAAGACCATGTGTGCCAAAAACTAAAAGCTATATGGGAGAGCTGGATCTTGACCATGCTGTTTATGCATTTTATTGTGGTCTCAAGCTTTCAGACATATGGTGTCGATGCACACAGTGTAATAATAATGAGGTAATCTGGTCCGAGTCCAACACTCTTATTAACCACTGATTGATGTCACTGAAGCCAATGTATTCCCATTCATTCCTTTCCTTTTTTACAAGATTCACTCATGCGTGCAGCATTGAGCAGTACAAATATTCCAAACACAGGTTCATCAGAGGTTCATAACACTCTGCGGGTCATTAAAACGTCTTGTCACAGCCTTTTGTCATTACAGATGGAAAATGTTTTCAAGTGTGGAGATAAGTAATGGCAGGGATGATAAATAAAGGCAGCAGTGTTTCAATTCACCCACTGACACTTCACAGCTTTGTGAGATCGAGGGGTTTGTTTGGACGTGTCGGGGGGGAGGTAAATGTTTCTAAACGCTACCAAAGCCTGAACAGCTGAAATCACTTCTGTTTGATTCACGCTGGCTTTGATTCGCCACATCTGGCCTTGAATATACAGTACATTGAGAGACAATATAGATGTTAGCATGTGTGTGTAAAATAAATGTGCTTTTTTGTGGGTGGTCAAATGATATCGCTTTTACACTGTTATAAAATCCAAAGGTTTTAATTTAAAGAAGTGAAACTAATGAAACTGATCTTGATTCACACAACCAGACCCCTCAGGAAAAGTAGTGTATGGGTGAATTACAAATGTGAGATGTTGCTGTATTAATTAAGTACATTTATATAGAAGTACAGTGCTCAGCATATGCACACCCCTCACAAATCTCTCTTTTAACTTGATATTTTTTAATAAGAAGCTGTACAATATTATATTTGTACATTAGATTAGTCAGTACTGAAGCCAAATCTGAGGTTTATCTAACAAAAAAACTTACGATAATGATCCAAAAACTAGAACACTTAAATTTATATGTAGAAAAATATAGAATATATATTATATATATATATATATATATATATATATATATATATATATATATATATATATATATATATATATATATATATATATATATATAATCTTTTAAAAGGGAAAAATCAAGAGAAGCAAAAAAAACTGAAAAAATTTTGTTGAAATTTTGTAGGTTGTAATATTTTTTCGCAATATTTAGCTTGAATTTAATTGTATTATCTTTCAATTTTTTATTATGTTTGGTGGCTAAAATATTATTTTAATACATTTTAATTTTAATTTTAAATTTTTTATTATTTTATTATTATTTTATTAATTATTATCTGTTCAAAATTAATTGCCTATATTCACTGAGAAATGGATAAAAATATACATTTTTAAAATGGGGTGAATTCAATTATGCTGAGTACTGTAAATGGGTCAAAGACAAAATGTCCTTTTTTGGCATCAAATAATGTTGTTATTATTATTAATACTACTACTACTAATACTACTACTACTAATAATAATAATAATAATAATAATAATAATAATAATAATAATAATAATACATAAATACATATTAAATATGAGTAAATTGTATTTTAAGTCGAAAGTTTTTTAGTCGAAAGTCATTTCTGACTCTGGACCACAAAGCCATAGCCAAAAATACATTCAAATTAAATAACAGATTTTTATTTTATGACAAAATAATTAAATTATGAAGTAAATATACTTTTCCATGATGATATATTGCAAATTTCCTACTATAAATATGTAAAAAACTAAATTTTTTGATTAGCAATATGCATTGCAGACAAACCCTACATCAATGGAAAGCTCATTTATTCAACTCTCATATGATTTATAAATTTCAGACACTTACTGACTGGTTTTGTAGCCCATAGTCACATCTATATTTTATTCTAATACTTAAACAACATACTTCAACTGATCAACTTCACTAAATATTATTTAAATGATTAAAAAAAGGAGTTTAGCTAATATATGGACTCCAACCTTATGATATTGAGCCCTAAACAGTCCTTTATAAACACTTTTACTCAACAACTTTTAAATAATAGAGGGTTTTCACTAATAATTATTTTGTCATTTGGAAGAGCATCAGACTTTTAGGAGACAACTGAGAGATTAAAACAAACTGTTCTGACAGAAAACAACGGTCATCATTTCATGACAATTGTAATGCCCTGTCTAGGGGTAAGGATGCAACATGAAAGGGAAGACTGCACATACAGTGCCGCTTAAGACAATATAGAGAGATTTTATTTTCACAATAATTTTCTCAAACAAAATTTGTTCTTTTTTTTCAAGTTCAGGAGCACACCAGGCCAAAATAATAAACAAAAACAATCTAAATTCAAATGTCCTCTAACTTCACTATTTTGAGCAAAAGAAAAGAACATAGAACACAACATCTGGGCCAAAAGCTTTTAGATGAAGTTGCACATTTGAATTTGCATTTGAAATATCTTTAGGATGTATAGACACAGTTTGAGCTGATACAACCAACATTAACATATGCTTAATAATATATATAATATAATATAATAACAATAATAATATATACCAATAATATATACCCATACCGCCAAACCACCAGGGGATGCCTCTTGCTCTTAAATGTGAGTCTGTTCTGTGCTTTCATTTTACTTAGGCATGAAAACACTTTGAAATAAATATAAAAATGTGGAATTCCCTTCCTTTTCATTACAGGTGCCATTGCCCCTCTTATGCAATCCTCAAAACAGTCATATAGCAGTGCGTGACTGTCAGCTGACGCGCTCCATAATGATAAATAGACACTGTTTCTGTACACGCGATTTTAGCGGAGCAGAAGTCTGGATTTTGGGTGCGTGTTTGAACTGACATATACAAAAAATTAATAATCTAATTATTTATAACATCTAATTAATAATAACATCTAAAGATGTCGATCTTGGTGGGGTTTTTTTTTTTCTCTAAATACAGCTAATTTTGTCCTAAATGAGCATAAAAAGTTAGGAAAGCAATCGACTGCTTTTATTTTAACATTAAATGTGTGCATTTTAAAGTGACACCTGTTATTTATGTAATCAAACGAAAAATCTAAATAAATTCATTCGTTGCTCTTTAATCAGAATGTGTAAGCTGTACAGTAAAGAAAAGGTTCATAAGAATTGATAACTTGATTTGATTTCTTTATAATAGCTATTCATTTTAATAAGCTAAACTGTTTGCTAATTTATTTGCTGCTAATGTATACTGTTTATTTACAATGAAACAGCTCCAGATGAACACATTTAGTAATTTGGGGATTTTCTTTTTTTTTATAGAGGGGAGGGCGGGGGGTTGTTATGGTCGGCATATCCCTTATTTTTACATCCCAATGTTGACAGGTATGAAGCAAACTCTCATTATTTTGGAGTGAATATTTTATTT
Organism: Danio aesculapii; assembly: GCF_903798145.1. NCBI lineage: Eukaryota > Metazoa > Chordata > Actinopteri > Cypriniformes > Danionidae > Danio > Danio aesculapii. Next base: position 36,866,815 of record NC_079458.1, read on the forward strand.
TATTTCATTTTTACATGGTATAGTTTAGAACAGGGCTATTCAATTGGCAGCCCACGGGCCACATGTGGCCCAGAATCAACCTCCAAGTAGCCCAGCCTGTGGTAATATATATATTAATAATAAATTAATATATATTATTCAGAAACTGTTATTTAATATAATTTAATATATTATATTAATATAAAGTATTTATTATGTCTATGGTCCCGCCAAAAACGAAAATTTCTATGTAAATTATGTAGCCTGCAACACGCAAACAATGCAGAGCGTGCCCGATTGTAAGAGGTGTGCCTGAGCATGGTTCACTTGGGCTCAGGCGCGGTACGCTTGTAGGGTGCAAAGCGTACCTGAGCCCGAAACTGAAGGCGAGACGTGACTTTTAAGGGCCTGTTTCATATGAAATTATTAATCATTCTTACTGTTTAGTGAACACAAACTGTCGTAGATTATTAAAGACGCAAACCCCTCACTGCACGACAGCTGCGTCTTTAGCAAATCTCCTAATTCCAGCAGTATGAGGATTCGATGATTGTTTATGAGCGTCAAAAGTGGCTGATTTGTTCGACGAAATATTTGACTGCGTGTCACTGCATATCAAACCACCAAAACAGTAACGATATAAAGAAATCTTGACTGTGCTGAGCGAAAGCGCTTCTTAAACCGAACAGCGCATCATCGATGACGTAAGCATGCTCAGGCCCAAATGCAACGTGAGTGTGGGCCGTCGGGGGAGACGGGAGGGAGGACAAGCGTGCTTTAGCCCGATTCAAGGCAACTGTACACAGTGCGAGTACGTCCTCAGATTCTATTAATTCAGCTCTTTTTGTATGCACCTTTTGCTTTGCAAACTGACCAAAGTTAAAAGAGAAACAACGAATAAACCTTATGTTTTTCAATAAATTAGTTTGTGTTGGTTTTAAAATTTGTCTTTACGAGCTGCTCTGGCGTAAAAAGGACTGGCCCAGCTAACCTTCTTGGTTTAACAATCTGGCCTAACTGAATTTGTAATTGAATAGCCCTGGTTTATAATCTGCTCGAGATCAAATCTTTTTCTCAGTTTTTATTTTATTTTAATGGTGCACAAGATCACTAAAAAGGGGAAACGGATTAATCTCAGTGTTTCTCACTTTAATTTCCCTGAAAGGCAAAGACATTAGTTTGTGGAGACGTTGATGTCTGCAGGCAATAAAGGCGGTCACGAGTCTCCATCTTTATTTCCATTCATCCAAAATGTCAAGCAGAGTGAGTTTTGATGTCGACGACAGAGTCAGATCCAATAAACGAATAAGAACTGAACATTTTACCAGACCTTGGAACCTTTTGTTCTAAATCACACAGTAATACAATCTAACAGCATTAGCCCACCTAGTTATTTCTTCCCCAAAGCACAAGCTGGAAATAGATATACGCGTCTTTTTGCGGTATACTGGCAGGCCTGGTAAATAGTTTCTCCACTACAATGATGAGTAATCTATCCTAGACGCCATGATCTCATGGACCTGATGAATCCTTAGCTGTAATTACATCCAATAATAGCTTTTTTTGTTTTAAATGTGACTTTGATCCTGCAAATTTGTGTTAATTACAAACTGGCAACGATAGTAGACCAGTGCCTCCTGATAGACCAGATGCTTTCAGGCTGACCACCTCATTACCACATCTTTATACTGGTTGGAGTGAGGTTAAGATGGGAAATCCCGCACATGAGCCAAAATCATAAGGAACAGTTGACCTCCAGGAAAACACATTTGTCATGTTGTGCTATAAGCATCCACTTCATTCACACTGGCGTATAAGAGGGGCGATCTATATGTCCACAACGGCGCCATTTGCAAAACTCAAGACAGGCAGATGACAGTGTTGGTTGTAGACGTTTTAGAAAGACGGAATATAGCATCAAGTCTTTTGACCACACAAGGAGGAAACTTAAATTGCGTCAAATGACTACTCTTGTAAAAAGAAAAATAATACTAAGGGTGCCTGATTGTATTTAATGTTCACTTGTAGTTTACTTCAAATCTATTTATATGGTAGTTCACTCGGTCTCTGTCATGTTGTTCGAAACACACGTGGCTTTATTTCAGAGATGCTCAAAGTACGGCTCACGGGCCAACGTTGGCTCATGGTAACCTTTGATTTGGCCCGCCATCCCATCTGAAAAGATAGTGCGAATGATGGGGAGGTGGTTGGGGCGAATTCCTTTGACAGAGATTGTCATTTTGAATTTAACGCAACTTTTTGTTTCTTTGTTTTATTGCTGAGCTACAAAAAAAATAAAAAATTGAGATTAAACGATTCAATTATATTTTGTAAATGAATCAGACTTCATTCATTCATTTATTTTCCTTTGACTTAGTCCCGGGACTTGAACCAGTGACTTTCTTGATGTGAGAGGACAGTGCTAACCACTGAGCCACCGTGTCAGCGATGAATCAGACTTTTAAAATGTAAATACTGTCTTATGACAGATAGAGGACAATGCATAAGATATCAGTGAGCAAGTCAAGGCAAAGGCAGGAGCTGCTAGTGTATTCTGCATTGAACTCCATTGTGTCATAAATTTGATTGTTTACGTTTTTATTGTAATAATTTCATTATTAATTGTTACAAATGATACTGCAGTAATTACAGCCTGATCGCACGAGAAAACGTAAGTATTTTACGTTTTGACAGTTTAGTGGCTAATTCGTACAAATTCGTACGAGTTCAGTCGTACAAAATTGTACGATTTTAAAAAGGAGGCGTGGCACCTAACCCCACCCCTAAACCCAACCGTCATTGGCGGATGAGCAAATCGTACTAAATTGTACGAATTAGATCGTACAAATTCATATGAATTAGCCACTAAATCAAAAAGTAACGAATTGCCGTGAGATTGTGTTGGTAATTAATATGATTTAAGCAATGTTTTCTGGTTCTAGTACTGAATAAATTAGGAAGTTATCCATGGCCATACATTTGGCTTGTTATATATATTTTGCCCACAGCCCTCAATCAAGTTGGCTTTTTGGCCCTTTATAGGAAAAAGTTTGGGCACCCCGCATCAGTGGAACAAACTGTCACAATTCTGCTACTTCGGTCTTGTTAATTCTTTTAATTCTTGACACGAACAAACACTCAAGAAAGAATTTTACTGTTTGTTCAAACTCCTTATTTAAAATGGACTGAATCAACACAGTTCTTGAGTTTTTTGGGGGACAACTTAAATGTTTTTTGTTCAATCAATTCAAAAATCCATTTGTGTTGGGACAACATGAGGGAATTGTGTGGAACCCAGCCTTTTTTTTTACAGTGAAGAAAGAATGTTAAAAAACCAAATAGACTCCATACTAAAGAATACAACTTTTTTAAAATGTTTTTTTTAATACAACATACTTATAAAATTCCAAAAAAAATTATTAAATTAAATTAAATTAAATTAAATTAAACAATAATATATACAAATGAAGAAAATAATAAAATAATAATAATAATAATAATAATAATAATAATAAATAAATAAATAAATAAATTTGGATATCGGCAAGTACTCTTTTATTAGTATGTTATAAATTGAGGGCTTTTACAAGGTGTAGCTCTGACAGCAGCTAGCTGTGCACAATTTTAGGATCATTTGCTATTTATTAATTTCACATCTGGAAGAAAGACGTACACATGTTTTTCTCATTTTTTGCACTTACGCACTTTTGATGAATAACCTTAGAACTAATTTAGAACCGTTTCTGCGGATCATTTTGCTAAGGAAGGCATTGAGCCAAAACATTTGTGTTTCATAACACTGATGAATGTAAAATAAAGAATTCTAAAGTAATTATTCAATGAGTGCGGATCATGACCTTTTGAATTATATGCAACATTTTATGAAATCAAATATTATAAAGATGAGCTGAGCTCAGATTGCATCTGCACCAAGTCTTCATCCAGATCCCTCTTGCTGGAAGGGCACCTGCTGCGTAAAACATATGCCAGAATAATTGATGGTTCTTTCCACCACGGTGACCCCTGATAAATAAGGAACTAAGCTAAAAGAAAATGAAATAAATTTTACGAATTGCCACGAATTAGCCACTTTTTATAAACCAAAAGTTACATTTTCTTGTGAGATCAGGCTTGACTTGCTTAATTTTATTGCAGTTTGTGCTGCTTAAAATGTTATGAGAGTTGGTAGTAAAACTTTTTATATTAGAAATTGCATCGGCATTATGTAGTTTTGTAGTCAATTTATCTTAATCTTTGTTTTGATAGTGTGTCCAAGGTCTTTATCTTGCATAAAATTGCACCTCTGTATATTTAACCTTACCACATTGTAATGCAAAAATCTGTGGTGTTAAATATTGTAGACATAAAACTTTTTAAATATCTTAATAAATATAATTTGTATGTAATTGAATAGTCTGTTCCCATACAAAACTGTCATATGACATGAGTAAGCTGAGAATTAGTCTGTTGTGGTGCCTTAGGAAGCTTGATACAATATGCTTTTTTTGCATAAAAAGGAGCAGCATGATCATTCTGCTAAACATCTTCCAGAGAATAAAAGTAGTCATATGGATTTGGAAAAACATACAGTACATGTATATAGAATACATTAAATTGACCATACAAGACATGGTCACACAATGACAACACAAGTTGACCAAAGAGATATTTTTAAAGCAATGTGATTGTAGGTGGGTCCACTGAGGGGCTCCATCGCATAACTTCAGTTGTCCTCCAGGGAGACGTCTTCATTTTATGTTTTAATTATACAGGGTGAGCTTCATGAGCAGTCTCTCATTAGAGTAATACCAAACGTGATCATTAGAGAGAGGCCAGCCTGAAATAAGATGCTCGGATATATTTATAAACCCTGACCATCACATTTCAAGGAGAGGATAAAGAAAGGAAAAGCCTCCCAAGGAATGTGCATTATAGGCAGGATTTAAATGGTCACTTCCATGTATATCTGAGAAAGTTTCAGGAGGGCACATCACATGCAGCTGCCACAGTTCTGTCCAGGTCTAAAATATACCATCATATCACCGCAATTTTATTTTTTTTTACACTGGCTGCCTGTTAAGTTCCATATTGATTGTAACATATTGCTTCTTACCTAGAAGGTTTTTCCTTGGACTTGGAAATACATTCTACATTATATACAGTATATTAAATTGATGGTACATTAAATCAGGGGGTCACCAAACCTGTTTCTGGAGGGCTGGTGTCCTGTTTAGCTCCAGCCCTAATCAAACACACCTGGACAAGCTAATCAAGATCTTACTAAGTTTACTTGAAATTTTCTGGCATGTATGTGGAGGCTAGTTAGAGCTAAACTCTGCCAGGACACCAGCCCTCCAGGACCAACATTTGTGACCCTGCTCTAAATATTCTAGCTCAGGGATGGGCAAACTTGGTCCTTGAGGGCCAGTATCCTGCAGAGTTTTGCTCCAACACTAATCAAACACACCTGAACATGCTAATCAGTGTCTTCAAGATCACTAGACATTGATAGGTGTGTTTCATTAGAGCTGGAGCTAAACTCTGCAGTACTGCGTCCTTCCAGGACAGAGTGTGTGCATGCCTGGTCTAGCTCCTGTTTATCTAACCAACCTGCTGTCTCATTACAAATCCACCTGCTCGTTAAGACCTCAAAACTCAAAGCTTCTGTTGTACCTAGAATAGCAAAGTCCACTAAAGGAGGTCGAGCATTTTCATATATGGCTCCTAAACTCTGGAATAGCCTTGCTGGCAATGTCCGAGGCTCAGACACACTCTATCAGTTTAAGACTAGATTGAAGTGCTATCTTTTTAAGTATGTAGACAATGCATCACATGACTGTAGGATACAGGTAGACCTCTCAAATGCACTTTTTCACATTGACAGTAATATATCTTGTTCAAATAAATTATCAACAGCAGCTACGCTAATTCTCTTTTCTTTGCTTTCTGTTTTCACCTCGGGAGGCCCATTTCCATCTTGCCTATTGCACTGTAAAAAAAATTACTTAATTTATTTTAAAAGGGAGTAAACTTGATGCCTTAAAAAGCACAAGTAGACTTAAAAAGTGAATAAAGCCATTGTAACTTGGAATTGTTAAGTCAACTTAACTTTATAATATGCACATACAGTAGGTCATTTATTTGATAACTTTAAGGCAACAGGTTTACTTACTTTAAGGTTTACTTAATTACTTAAAGACAACTAATCATTTTAAAAGCAATGGGTTGACTCACTTTTTAAAAGTAAAATATCGAAGTTGCCTTTTACGGCATGCCCATTTTCACTTCGGGATGGCTGAGGTAAGATGTCTATTCTGAGGCCACTCGATCAGATCTAATAACCGTGAAGAGATGATGCCCACATTACGAGGACTTGAGGAGATGATGCCGACCCTACCAGGACTTGAAGAGATGAAGCCAACTCTATGGGACCTTGAAGAGGTGAAGCCAATCCTACGAGGACTTGAAGAGATGATGCCCACCCTCTGAGGTCTTGAAGAGATGAAGCCAACCCTACAAGATGATGCCCAATCTTTGAGGACTTGAAGAGATTAAGCCAACCCTATGAAGACTTGAAGAGATGATGCCCACCCTACAAGGACTTGAAGAGATAAAGCAAGACCCTATGAGGACTTGAAGAGATTAAACAAGACCCTACAACAACTTGAAGAGATTAAACAGCACCCTGCAAGGACTTGATGAAATTAAGCAAGACCCTACGAGGACTTGAAGAGATGATGCCCCCCTACGAGAATTTGAAAAGTAGTTGCTCACACTATGAGGACTTGAAGAGATGAAGCCAACTCTACGAGGACTTGAAGAGATGAAGCCAACCCTACAAGGACTTGAAGAGATTAAGCAAGACCTTATGAGGACTTGAAGAGATGACGGCCCCCTATGAGGATTTGAAGAAATGATGCCCACCCTATGAAGACTTGAGGAGATAAAGCCAACCGTACGAGGAGTTGAAGAGATGAAGCCAACCCTATGATAAGTTGAAGAGATGATGCCCACCCAACGAGGACTCGAAGAGATGAAGCAAAACCTTACTGGGACTTGAAGAGATGATGCCCCCCTACGAGGAGTTGAAGAGATGAAGCCAACCCTACAAGATGATGCCCAATCTACAAGGACTTGAAGAGATTAATCTAACCCTATGAAGACTTGAAGAGATGATGCCCACCCTACAAGGACTTGGAGAAATAAAACAAGACCCTATGAGAACTTGAAGAGATTAAACAAGACCCTACAAGGACTTGATGAAATTAAGCAAGACCCTACAAGGACTTGAAGAGATGATGCCCCCCTACGAGAATTTGAAGAGATGATGCTCACACTACGAGGACTTGAAGAGATGAAGCCAACCCTACGAGGACTTGAAGAGATTAAGCAAGACCCTATGAGGACTTGAAGAGATGACACCCCCCCCCCCCCCCCCCACCCCCATGAGGAGTTGAAGAAATGATTTCCACCCTATGAGGACTTGAAGAGATAAAGCCAACCCTACGAGGAGTTGAAAAGATGAAGCCAACCCTACGATAAGTTGAAGAGATGATGCCCACCCAGCAAGGACTTGAAGAGATGAAGCAAAACCTTACTGGGACTTGAAGAGACGGTGCCCCCCTACGAGGAGTTGAAGAGATGATTCCCACCCACTGAAGACTCTGAGGACACAATAACAGTTAATACACAAACACACTTAATTCAAAGTGTATTATACAGATAGACATCACTTTTCAGAAGGACGTATTGACTGTATGCAGGTTAATTATACTGTCCACCCTATACACAATTCCTTAATGTTTCTTATTTTGAATGTGGTGTAATAATGTCCACCTATTGTAAAGCTGTTTTTGAACCATACTTATTGTGAAAAGTGCTATACAAATAAACTTGAAGTTAATTCAATGTGGGCAAGACCAAAGAGAGTAGTCCCACCACTGCATTTGCTAACTCTGAACAACAACTCAGCTGGACTGGATGTCCAAACAATGTGGTTTTCACAGATTCATTCAGCTGCACTGTATGTCTCGAGCCAATTCTCAATGTCCAATCTCTCTAAAGACTTTGTTTGCACAGATGTTTGCGGGACCTCTGTTTGACTGTGTGGTCTTTACACAACTGATACAGGAAATTCCATACAGTGTGTTGTTTCTAAGGGCCCTTCGAGTTTGTATATGCGAGCTATGACACAATTTGTTTGCGCATACGCAGCACTATCCTAAACATCTTTTACACACAGCCAACACTTAGCCTGGAGACTGCAAACAAATTACGCTTGAGTAAGAAAAGTCACACTGCTGTAGTTTCTGACCTTCAGCTGAACCTTATAAATCAAGGTAAAGCGAACATTGTATCTGGAGCTGAGGTAATATGAGTCTCCCACTCCTGTGTAGGGGTGTTTTGGGATTTTAGTATCAGCTTGGAGAGTTGCCTATCATGGAGTTTATTTAATGAGAAAATGATGGATGAGGGTGTATACATGTTGGGATGTGTGCATGATGGATCTAAAGCGCTAAGTGAGTTACTGTAATAATCTAAGCTTCAGTTGATCACTGCGACTGTGTCAAGAAGGGCATCAGATCTGCGTACTTGTTGATCTTGGTACAGCATTTTCTTTTATGACACTGGGCCACAAAAACCATAAGTCATAAGTGTCGTTTTAATTGAGATGACCTGAAAGCTGACTAGATGCATTCCAATAATGTGTAGTTTGTTAGTATATGACAATGGCTGCATGAGTGCATCCGATTTTTTTGATGACCGGCTTACATCATCTTTTAAAAGTGACTCGTATCTGACTGTCTGATGACGAGTAAAATGACGACTAGCTGACAGCTGATGATGAAAGAACGCTCTTTTCTCCGTTCCTGTGTTTAATCTGTTTGCAGGGTTTCATTTTTTTTTTATTCTTTTTGACAAGTTGTTACCATAGCTATGACAGAAAAGGTCTCATTTGGCCATCTTCTTTTATTCTAGGCTAAAGTCCATGGCTTGATTTATGCACGTGATGTATGCAACAGTTTTATATTAGTATATATTGGTTAAGTGGTGGATATTACACTCTCTCACTCGCTCGTTCTGGTTAACATGCATAAATACTACTACATGCCAATATAAAAGCTTTTTTAGTCCTCGTGTATGAGATTTAAGGGTTGTGACTCTGCTGAAGTCTGTTCCGAAAAGAAAGCGTCAAAGTTGATATCATTCGCTAAGGTTTTTATTGATGCACGACTCGCATTGACAGGTGAAAATCCGATCTATCTGCTTACAATGCAGACACGTGGGCACGGATCCGATTCATATCAGATGAATTTCCACATATGAACAAGGCCTGAATCTGATTTGAGTAAATCGGAATCAATGTGATTTTTTTCTGCTTACACGTACATGGGCCAAATCCGTTCTGTGCCACATGGGAGAAAAAAATGAATTTAGTCACTTGAACCATGGAGTATAAATGCAGCCAATATTTGGGAAATATACAACTATTTGAATATCTGTAATTTGAGGGTTCAAAAAAGTCAAAATACTGACAAAATCACCTTTAAAATTGACTAAATAAAGTGCTAAAAATGGACATTATTAATCACAATTTGAGTTTTGATATAATAGGTCTACTATATTTCTACTATATTCATATTTCTACTATATTTACAGTAGAAAATTATTTCTACTAATATTTCTAGCTTAGTCTAATAATTTATTTCTAGCAATATTTCTACTATATTTACAGTAGACATTTACAACATATCTTAATGGAACATGATCTTTACTTAATACTCGTATGATTTTTGGCATAAAAGAAAAAATAAATTTTGACCCATACAATGGACTTTTGGCTATAATAACAAAAATATACTAATGCAACATTAGACTTTTTTCTCATAAACATCTTTTTTGGTGGTCCAGGGACACATTTAGGGAGCCAACATTTTCTAACAACGTATTTCTCAATGGTTTTAGTAGTTATAAAAGTTTTTAAAAGAAGCAAAGCATGAATTTTAAGGTTTTGGATAAGAATATATAGATTTATAGACTCTGCCTTTCGTGCCTGCTATTCTCATGTAAATCCACCGGAGGCCGCTTTCGACTGACTGACTGACCAACCGACCGATATCCCCACCCTTCCCCTTCCCTAAACCAAAGCAATAGTGTTTTAAAAAGCACAGATTGAAACTGCCACTTCCATAAACTCAACCAGTGTTTTCAAAAGCTATCCAGAAAAAGAAAAACCGTCACGGCAGCCTGATATTTACCACGTTTTCAGATTTACAACATTCTCACCCTGTTATTTACTTGTTTATTTTATTTTTTGGCTTTTGTCTTACCTGCTTTCTGGAACCGTTCTTCACTGGACTCAAACCCTGTTGTGGTCAACTCTGCTCTGCGTCTCAAGTCCACCGGCATACCACCCTGTAGTGTTCATTTTATAAATGAAATGCAGCCATACAGTATGTAGCTCTGGCTCATAATTCGCACTCTCCAGAAACGTAAAAAGGCCTACGTTTTCAGAATGAGCCTAAGTTGCTTTGGACTTGTGGGGGAAACTGGAGCACCCAGAGGAAACCCACTCGAACACAGGGAAAACATACAAATTCCACATAGAAATGCCAACTGGACCAGCCGGGACTGGAAACAACGACCTTCTTGCTATGAGGCAACAGTGCCAACCACTGAGCCACCGTGTCACCCAAAAGGAAATATATAAAAACCAAAAAAACTTTACCCCACTCAAACCTTACCCTCAACAGGGCCTAAGCCATACCTGCCAACACACTGTTTTTCCCGGGAGTCTCCTGTATTTCAGACCCATCTCCCGCCACCCTCCCGTTTTGTTATTTCTACCGGAAAACTCCCAGTCTGTAACAACCCCCGGGCACCAACTTTGGTATAGTATGCGATCACAGTGGCTGCCCGAAACCCGGTTCTCAGCTGTGTTATTCAGACACTTCATCCCCGACAACCCTCCCAGGTCTTCCCGATTTTCAGAGACAAATGTCAAATGGCAGGTATGGCCCAAGCTGATCCTAAAACATAAGATTTCTATATAACACAATAGATGTCATTTGAATTGTCATGATATTATGTTGACTCTGATACTTTCAATGTGCATTCAAGCTACAGTGTTTTGTTTTTCTCCAATGATAATTGATAAATGTGTCTCTTCTTATTGAATTTTACTTCAGTCTTTCTAGGCAGACATACAATGTCAAAAACACACACAGCCTGATTAATGTGCACATATACACAGAGAAATAACTGCATTCCAGGTCTCTCAGACAAAAAGGGCTGAAGAAGAATTACTGTTTAAGTCTCAAATTGAACTTAAAAGTGCACTTAGTGTCAAATCAAATTACACCTAGTGCTGATGTAATGAAATAAAATGTCTGGAAAATAACTAAAAGCAGAATGAACACTGGGGTTGCTTTTCCAAGCTTTTACAGCAAATCTGAGACTCGAATGGCCTGAATATGATGCCATGCTTGTAGTTTTTTTATTAAATGGCTTGATTTATTATACTTTTTTTTTTTTACTTAACATAATCTGTGCAGGGCGACAACGTGGCTCAGTGGAGGCACACAGCAAGAAGGTCACTGGTTCGAGTCCCGGCCGGACCAGTTGGCATTTCTGTGTGGAGATTGCATGTTCTCCCTGTGTTGGTGTGGGTTTCCTCCGGGTGCTCCGGTTTCCCCCACAGTCCAAAGACATGTGCTATAGGTTGACTAAACTTAATTGGCCGTAGTGTATGTGTATGAATGAGTGTGTATGGATGTTTCCCAGTACTGGGTTGCAGCTTGAAGGCCAGCCGCTGTGTATAACATATGCTGGATAAGCCGAAGGAAGAATAAATGAACTTCACTTCAAATTACATGGTATTAAATTTGATGTTGGCAAGATCCACTTGGCAAAGCGTGTTGTGGTGATTCATAAGTGACAATGTCAATCTTTAATTTTTGTGCAGTAGTGGACAGTTGACACTTTGTCTGAAATGCTTTGAAATGTCCCATCAGAAAAAAAAAACATCGGAAAAACCCACCTCTTCATTGCCATTGTTTATACATACATCAGTTTTCAGAAGACTGTTGCTTTGTTTTGACGAATTTAATCTTGATTGAGTTATTTCTCATGATTTTTGCACCACTATTCTTCATTGTGGGCATGGCTTTATAAATCTATGGTCCAAAAGTTGAATTCTGTGAACTTTTAACATGCCATTAATAAGTTTGGCTTCCTTATGCACACCCTATCCCAGACATATGGTGCATACAGGATATTGTCATCATCAAATACATCAAGTGACCATTAGAGTAGTACAGACAGGCATTATTGATGCTTATTTGATGCGTGGCAGCTTACTTGCTGTTTTAATCATGTTTTACATCAATGTTTGGAGGATGACCTGCTATTTTGCCATTGTGGTGCCCCATTTTCTGATAATGGCCTTTATTTTATTGTATTGCAACTGTTTTGTTCCTTCTGATTGGTACTTAGAGGGTTTTAACCAAAGAAATCGGCAATTAATTTGTTTACATTATTTTTTATTTCATAAAGTGCACCTTAAAGGGTTACCCATTAGGATTCTGCCACTTCGGTCTTGTTTATTCTTGTTTTGGTGGCCAGACACTAGTCCTGTCTTGTCTAGGATGTTGTGCTCGACTCGAGTTTTCTCAGGTTGAGCACTCATATTTCCTGTTTGTGTTCGTCTTTTGTATGAGTGCCGTCTTGGCCGCGCTCAGGATGTGTGCACTAGCGTCCTGGTGTATATGTTGTTTTGTTCACGGCGTAGTGTTTTTGTTCTCAGCGCTCAAGTCTAGTTGGTTTCAGTTGGCGTTACCGACTTCTCTTAGAGGCGACATTACCAATCATTTTACTTTGATTTAATGCTTGATATGATATAGCAGTTAAGGTTTGGGTAAGGCTGTTCCAGAACCAACAGATAATAATGTTTCTCCATGTTTTACGTGAGTGATCGTAACACTTCCATGTCGTTTCTCAAAAGTGGAGACACAAGCCAGAGATGTTCTCCTGTTTACTTCTACACCAACTGCAGTATAAGTAAACATTTAGCCTTTCAACCAAACCCTGCTCTCAAGGTTTGACAGGTTCAGTGATAAACACTTTATTTATACATTTCTTCCATCATAGGTCCAGTCCAGTACAGACTCAAGTGGTATGTTTACATTATTCCTTGTCCAAAAACCTAAAAATAAATTGAGCTGTCATGCTGAGAACCCACGAGTCTTCTTTCATAAAAGTATGAAATGGCTCTCAAAGCTGCCTTATAATGTTTGTTCATACTATAGGGCTTAATTACTGAAAAGACAAATGTTCGGATCACAGTCTGGGTCATTGCACATGATTACATACCAGTCTTGACACAGTTTTTAGTCAATTCTTTGAGAACTCATTTAGCCAGAAGTAAATATCCTTTTACAGAAGAAACAGCAGGCTTTTCAAAGGGTGAGAGTCGCTTCACTTCATCATCGAATTTTTCGTTACTCATAGTGGTTTGTGGTAAAGCATTGCAGCACTAGCCTGTAATACTATCTGACCCATTCTAAGCAAATTTAATGCCTTTTTTCATTTTCCTTAGAGGAAAAAAAAAGCTTCTCCCAAGGTTCACATGGACATCCGAGAGGAAATCTTCATGTCAGCATCGAACTTGGCAGACTGATTTGGCAATGGACGATCTTGTTATTCCAAGTAAGCCATGAAAAGCAAGTTTGTCTATCTGACCGACTTTAAAATTCATCCTTTTTAATAACAAAGACTGTTACAGCTCTGATATTCAGCAACCCAAGTATTTTTTCAATATTTTTCCAACAAGAAGTCTAAAATCTATTTTCGCTCCTTGAGAGCAGCTCTTGTAATGGATATGAACTCACAGTGTGCCGTAGACATGGGTACATGGAAGTGTAATGAACTATATAAACTGACTCATAAAAGCTTCGCATTTTAAAATTCTGTCATTATTTACTCCCAGCCATCTCTGGAACACATAAACACACTAAAGGCCAGGTTTACTAACAGCTTGTACCAGTGCAAACTATCCTTATTGATATACAATATAAGGTGAGTTTCTCACTAGATAAGAAGCTCTGCATTAAATACCATCATTAAAGCAATGTTATTTTTAATTTGCTTCAAGAATTAAAAGATGATTTAGAACAAGCAACTAGGTTGAGTCATGTAATACAAAATCTGCCAAAGACTTTAAAGTACATAAATCAGTGGTCCCCATCCTTTTTATTACCGCGGACCAGTCAACGCTTGACAATTTTACCATGGACCGGGGGGTGGGTGGTGGTTTGTAGGTTGTTAGGCGACCATCAATCATTTTCTTAGAGGATGACAAGCTGACAAAACATTGCTGTCACTCTGATACAAGTTTTTTTTTGGAAAATATTTACAAAGCACTGCAGTGTTTGGCTGTTCTGTGTTTTCCTGAGATAATTAGTCTACCGAAATTTGTATATTCCATACAAGCTGAGGCTGATTGGTCAGTTCTTGTCACTTGACTCACGGTGCGCTTGTGGCATTTATTAAACTGCGTGTGTCTGGAAGGCACGAGTGCATCACGCCGCTTGCACGGCCAAGCCGCGCACCTCTATTGGAAATAACGAAGTTGTGCAAACTCTAGAACAAATGCGATATGCGAACGACCCCTAAAAGCTGCCGTCATTTGTGATCTCTAGCAGTTGATGGATTGTGTCCATTGTGGATCCATTCTTTGGCAGTTCTCAGGTCCTTCACTGGGTCTTTTCCCCTTAGCAAAGAAACTTTCCAAACACGTTTCCGTTATAATTCACATAGTTCTCTCGTCCCTCTAGAATCCTTCTTGGTCAGTCATCTATCTGCTCAACCTCAAGAGTCCACTCCTCTGGCTACAACTTGTCTCTCCTTCCTTCCATCTCCACTTTGGTCCCCTCCAGCTCCACATTGGTCGCCTAAGCCATTATCTCCAGCTTCAGCCTCAGGACTCTTGAGTGTCAAACTCCATTTTCTCCATGGAAGGAAGGTACATAAGGTTCAGGGTCAGGTCTACTTGCCACTGTTGCCTTTGGCTTGTTTGGCTGGGACTAATGGAGCGGCGCAGTGGTGGCTTTGCTCTTGGGCTAGTGGATCAGTGCCTTCAGCAGTGACTTTTGCATTACACTGATCTTAACTAAACTGAACTGAATACCAACAGTGACTTTCATACTAAGTGAAGTTTATTTATAAACTAATTTCGAGAGGATCACGAGCTTATGATTGCTTGCAGCTGGTCCCGCATTATCCAATTCATAATTTACCAATCAAACGATTACTAAGCCTCTATAAATACCAGAAGTTCCATATCACAGCCATCTTAGTTTTGAAGAATCCCCTCTTCCACCCCTACTCCTCCTCCTTTCCCAGATGGGTGGCACGGTGGCCCAGTGGTTAGCACTGTTGCTTCACAGCAAGAACGTCACTGGTTCTAGTCCTTACGAAGCCAGCTCCTAGTAAGTAGTTATCTCTTAAGAGCAATAACTATCTGTTCATTTGCTACTACAGCAGGGGAGTTCTCGAGATCTACCTGAGCTCAAACTCCCCTCTCGCCTTGCATATGGGAGGGAGCCCCAGGCTTGAGGATCTTATGAGCTCAGTACTCTCTCCCGGGACAGCATGCCAAACAAGCTTTATAATCAATCATCAGCTAAGTGTGAACTCTTGAAATTGGACAGAATTGGTTTTAGCTTATATAATTACACCAGCATTGTACACTACTCTCATCTCTGCCTGAATTGCTGGAATGCTCCAGAATTTAAATTACAAACTATTTTGGAATAAAGAGCTATAGAAATTAATTGAATGAGTGAATGCCACGTGTACAGTGGTCATTCTTGGACAACCTTAAAATTCAAGTCATAAAATGAAACCTTGTCATCCCTCCGACTAAAATGCCATTGTGCCCGAGTGATAGACTTCAGGCCTTTGCAAATTTGAAAAACTAATATACACCAAGAGTCCCACTCTCTCATAAACTAAATTCATCCCTCTTTCATTGGTTACCCTTCCTTTTTTGTAGGTACTTCTCTTTCTAGAGATGTTCTGATCCACTCATCAATCACTATTTAGCCATCATCTAATTAATTTAGGCTTCTCTGGAGTTGACAAATGTGCTGTCGTGTTTACTTACTTTTTTTTTCTAAACACAATGAAGAGGCCTAAAATACACGATTACAGGTTTCATGAGTACAGACTGTAACAGTCCACCAGAGCATGACGCCACTAATTATCTGCTTCTCTGGCCAGAATGAGCAGCCTTGCCCTAACTCTATAGACAGTTACAGGTTTCATGGATGCAGATCATAACTACCAGTGCTATGGAGACATGGCTAATACATACAGTACATACGCCCAGTCTAGATTACAGCACCACAATTTACATAGCTAGACTGTGTGATCTAGAATGCTGCATGACAACTTACCTGGCCTTCATGGCCAACTTTGACAGTTGTGAATGCTGGTACCTACATGAAGAAGTCTTGACTTGATATTGTAGAGACATCATATGCAAACAAGTTTTGTAATTGAAACAGACTGCGGTGTAACCACATAACTTCAATATGATTGCACTGCTCACTTAGTGGCTCTTCCGCTTGGCTTCTGTAGTGGTATCATCTGCTGGCAGTCTTGGCTTGATATTGTGCTGTAGATTTGTTTACCCACAATTTTCACTTTAATCTGCAATTTCGTAAACTGAATTTTAAGTAATAAATGTATGTGTTTTACTATGAAAAAAGTAATTATGAAACAAATAAAGAAAAATTTACAATGAAACATTTCAATGATCTGACAAGTTCCTAGAGCTTAATGCTGGTTTGCTCCAAGCACTGAGCGCTATGTCACTCGCTCTGATTTACTCATGGAATCTTTTCATTTTACACAATTTTTTTTGAAACGTTGGTAATATTTTGCGCTCACATACGATTCGTGATGAATTCATAATTTTTTTAAAACATTTTGGTCATTGGCAGAAATTAACTGAACAATGAGACCACAGCTTTACCTGTTCCATTTTACTTAGTTGGTCTGTGTGGCCAAAATAGCAAATTCTGTGATATCATAAGCACTGAAGACTAATTAGCTGTGTTAGAGGAATGAATTTAAATACACACACACATATATATATATATATATATATATATATATATATATATATATATATAAATATCCAGTGAGCGGCAGTTCTGTGGGCACAAATGCCTTGTTGATGCCAGAGGTCAGAGGAGAATGGCCAGACTTGTTTCAGCTGATAGAAAGGCAACAGTAACTCAAATAAGCACTCGATACAATCGAGGTCTGCAGAAGAGCATCTCTGAATGCACAACACGTCAAACCTTAAAGCGTATTGGCTACAGCAGCAGAAGACCACACCGGGTGCCACTCCTGTTAGCTAAGAACAGGAAACTGAGGTTACAATTCACACAGGCTTAACAAAATTGGACAACAGAAGATAGTAAAAACGTTGCCTGGTCTGATGATTCTCGATTTCTGCTGCCACATTCGGATGGCAGGGTCAGAATTTGATGCCAACAACATAAAAGCATGGATCCATCCTGCCTTGTATTAACTTTTCTGGCTGTTGGTGGTGGTGAAATGGTGTAGGGTATGCTTTCTTGGCACACGTTGGATCCATTAGTACCAATTGAGCATCATGTCAACACCACAGCCTACCTGAGTATTGTTGCTGACCATGCCCATCCCTTTATGACCACAGTGTTCCTATCTTCTGATGGCTACTTCCAGCAGGATAACGTGTCATCTCAGACTGGTTTCCTAAACATGACAATGACTTCACTGTACTCAAATAGCCTCCACAGTCACCAGATTCCAATCCAATAGAGCACGTGATGTGATAGAATGGAAGATTCGCATCATGAATGTGCAGCTGACAAATCTGCAGCAACTGCGTGATGCTATCATGTCAATATGGACCAAAATCTCTGAGAATATTTCCAGTACCTTGTTGAATCTATGCCACGAAGGCTTAAGGCAGTTCTGAAGGCAAAAGGGAGTCCAACCCGATACTAGTAAAGTGTACCTAATAAAGTGGCCGATGAGTGTATATCACTAGTGATCTAAACCTTGATGGGTTAGTTCACCCACAAAATTTTATTCTGTCAAAATGTGTCCACTAGTAGTCATCATTCACATGTCTAGTAGTTTGGAAGTGATTTGAGCTGCTTTCTTGGACATAAAATGTTCTGATTTTGGATATCGGAAACATTTATTTTTACTATTTAAGTATAGGGCTAGCAGTTAGAAACATTATTCAAAATATCTCCTTTTGTGGTCAACAGGGAAAAAAAGAAAGTCATAATGCTATGGAACCATTTGAGGGTTTGAATAAAGGACATGAACTATGCCTTTAAGACTAATGATGATTCACTAAATACGATAGACATCACGATACACCACATTTTGTTTCCTCATGTAAAAATCACGGACTACAGCTGCAAAAACAAATGCTAAAATCAGGTAATTCTATATATAGATTTCTCCATATGATTAGTGTCTGATTTATTTTAAAGGTAGCTGTCAATTTATTTATATTTTCATGAGACAAATTTCCATTTAACAGTCAATCATACTAGAAATCTCCAAGCTTAATATCTGCAAAATGGCCATGAATAAATCACATGTAAATTACATTCAGAAAATATTGTAACATACAGTAAAAGTATAGCATAACTGTGTTCAGACCTATAAGTGCCATTCACATAGATTTAAAAGTATAATTCACCCGACAATGGAAATGTATTCACCATTTACTCACCCTCAAGTGGGTTCAAGAGTTTCTTTTTATGGTTAAAAATGAGGATATATTTTGAATAATGTCAGTAACTGGTGGCTCTTGACTTCCATAGTAGAAAAAAAGGAAGACTATAGAAGTCAATGTGATGATCAGTGAATAGTAATATGCTTTAATAGCTCTTTACCATTCAATGAAGGCCAACTGTTGAGCAAATATGCGAGGTAATAATTCTTCCATTGCTCAGACATGCTGTTAAATGCCTTTATTTGTGTTGAACTGAAGAAATAAAAGGCTTACAGGGCTCATTCATACCGAATACGTCTTGTAAAATATTTTTGCTGCTTACTCAAACTACTTATTTACACAAAAAAAATACTAAATGTAATTTGTTTGCATAAATTCAACACGTATAAATAGTTTGCAATGATTTTGGAGAGATCTTTTTTTCAGTGTATAATGGGCTGAGGCGACGCAGTAGCGCAGTAGGTAGCGCTGTCACCTCACAGCAAGAAGGTTGCAGGTTCGAGCCTCGGCTGGGTCAGTTGGCATTTCTGTGTGGAGTTTGCGTGTTCTCCCTGTGTTCGCGTAGGTTTCATCCTGGTGCTCCGGTTTCCCCCACAGTCCAAAGACATGCAGTAGGTGAATTGCGTGGGCTAAATTGTCCGTAGCGTATGAGTGGGAATCATGTGTATGAATGTTTCCCAGCCATGGATTGCAGCTAGAAGGGCATCCGCTGCGTAAAACAAATGCTGGATAAGTTGGCGGTT
Organism: Danio aesculapii; assembly: GCF_903798145.1. Classification (NCBI taxonomy): domain Eukaryota; kingdom Metazoa; phylum Chordata; class Actinopteri; order Cypriniformes; family Danionidae; genus Danio; species Danio aesculapii. The sequence goes on from NC_079458.1 coordinate 36,886,348, forward strand.
CATTCCGCTGTGGCGACTCCAGATTAGGGACTAAGCTGAAAACAAAATGAATGAATGAATAATGGGCTGAAACAGCACAAGTCTTGAGATTTTTGGAGGACAACTCAATTGTTTTAGGTTCAATCCACTTAAATTTGTTACGTTAACATAATCGATTTGTGTTAGGACAACATGAACGGATTGTGTAGAACCCTGCAGTTTTTACAGTGTAAAGCAAGAGAGTATCCGGACAAAGCCACAGAGTGCCTGTAAACAGAAACTTTCATCTGAGCTCTTCTGATTGGTCCACTGCTGTGGAACTTACAGTGATGAGCTGAACTGCTTGTGAAAGTTGAAGTTCTTGCGACTTAAAAATGTGGCGCTCACATGCTTTGCGCTTCTAAAGACGCAAGCTTAACTGTGTGTTGACACCGAAGGCGGTGAGAGTGTCAAAGTTCGCTTTGGCCGCCCTGGTGACTACACTGTCTGCCTTCACAGCTCCAGCGGTGAGAGTGTCAAAATTTGCTACATTGATCTCATATTTAAAAGAGCCATTGCAGAATATCAGCAAATCACTTACATTCCTACATAAAAACATGCTTTCTAGCGTGAAAATGTGTTTCACTTTTTATTAAATTCATTTACCAATGGAAAATCAAGTTGCATGTGGCGTGGCCTTAGCTCCACTTATCCAGTATGTCCAAATGTCTGAAATATTCTGAAGCACCAAAAAATGTATATAACATTGATGCACATCAGTTACTCCCCAGTAACTTTTTTTAATGTATGTCCCTGTAAGAAAACATCGTAAATAATTGGAAATCCGGCGACCGCCATAATCAAACCCTTGGGAACAACTGTGGTTGGAACTAATGCTCACAGCACTGTGTTCTCTGGAATCCTCTCAAGTGATGGGCCTTTGCATTCTGATTGCTTGTTGCAGATCCACGTCATAGCTCACTACCATAAAGTTGACTTGATTTCAACTCTCGTTGACGCCCACACTGGCGAAGACATGCCACGCTCTTATTGCCACCGGCTCCCATTGAAAATGAATGACTTCCGGCTACTTTGTCGCTCTCGCCGCTTTCGGTGTGAATGCAGTGACGAACATGTCCGTCAAGTGCGTGTTTACATTTTCGAAAAATAGAAAAGGAGCTTATTGGAAAGGAAAAACACATTCTGTGTGAACAGCCCCTTAGAAAAGCACGAGGGTGAGTAATTGATAACTGTTTTTGGTTTATTTTTTATTATTCTTTAACCTCCTTATTTTATTATCCTTATTTCTCTTTGGGCTTATTGGAACCTAATTAGAATAAAACCAAGGTATCATCTTATGTTATGATGTACTTTTAGAGAAAAATGATGTCCATATATGTGGACTCGTGGTTAAAAAATTGTATTTTATTAACACCAACCCTCACAGTAATGCAAACAGTAATTATATTGAGAATTATTTGTATTATTTATTAAATTACCCATTAAATTGTATTTTATTAATGTCTACCCCCATGACAACCCTAAACCCAACCCTCAGAGTAATGCAAAAACAGTAATCATATCTATTATTATTCATATTATTGATTAAATTACACATTGAGTTGTATATTTATTAACGTCTACCCTCACAAACCTCACAGTAATGTAAAAACAGTAATTATATTGATTATTATTCATATTATTGATTAAATTACACATTGAGTTGTATATTTATTAACGTCTACCCCACCACAAACCTCACAGTAATGTAAAAACAGTAATTATATTGATTATTATTCATATTATTGATTAAATTACACATTGAGTTGTATTTTTATTAACGTCTACCCCCCCCAAACCTCACAGTATTGTAAAAACAGTAATTATATTGATTATTATTAATTAATTACACATTGAGTTGTATTTTTAATAACGTCTACCCCCCCCAAACCTCACAGCAATGTAAAAACAGTAATTATATTGATTATTATTCATTAAATTACACATTGAGTTGTATTTTTAATAATGTCTAGCCCACCCCAAACCTCGCAGTAATGTAAAAACAGTAATTATATTGATTATTATTCATATTATTCATTAAATTACACATTGAGTTGTATTTTTATTAACGTCTACCCCACAAACCTCACAGTAATGTAAAAACAGTAATTATATTGATTATTATTCATATTATTGATTAAATTACACATTGAGTTGTATTTTTATTAACGTCTACCCCACCCCAAACCTCACAGTAATGTAAAAACAGTAATTATATTGATTATTATTCATATTATTCATTAAATTACACATTGAGTTGTATTTTTATTAACGTCTACCCCACAAACCTCACAGTAATGTAAAAACAGTAATTATATTGATTATTATTCATATTATTGATTAAATTACACATTGAGTTGTATTTTTATTAACGTCTACCCCACCCCAAACCTCACAGTAATGTAAAAACAGTAATTATATTGATTATTATTCATATTATTCATTAAATTACACATAATTTGTATTTTATTAACATATACCCTTATCCCACTCTTCACAATAATGTAAAAACAATAATTATTTTACAGTGTCACAAAAATGATGCTATATTGATGTGCAAATACACAGCTGTATCCCTTTAAGACTCTACTGTTCAATGCCTCATGTTTTCTCTATGCTGAAACCCATTTTAAAATCTTAATTTCTACACAAATCGAGGACAGATCAAAGTCTGGCTGCATTGATGATGACATGCTTGATTGAACATTCTCTGCTAAATGAGAATAATTGTATTTCATTATTAAAACCTATAAAATAGTTTTTGTATGACGCCATGTTCTCTTTTATTACCTTTCATTACTCACAGTTACTGTAATTAGGAGGCATTATTGCTAACTTGTTGACTGTAGCATGAGGAATTAAATGCCGTTTCCACCAAATATCCTATTTTTCAGTCTCAAAAGACTAAATTAATCAAACAGTGTTGAATCGTAGCTGAAAAAAACAGTCCATTCCATACACAGTGATTAGACAAACTGATTTGGTTTATAAAATTATACTTAGCACTAAACCATATAACCATTTGAATGTAATGCTGACATTAATGTGGCAAAATAAATAGATAAATAGTAACAAAGGTAAAATGAACGAAAAGTGCCTTGCTAGAAATACATTCTGCACTAACTATAACAGGCATTCATGTAACATAGAGGTGTTTAAATTGCAAACCTGAGTCATAACAAACATTAAGACTTAATAATAATACCCTAACGACGTTAAGATTGTTTCAGTACATCGCAAAAGAACTAATTTCTTATTATTTAGCTTTCTTTTCCAAAACAAATATCTAAACAATCTCTAAGACAGGAAAAATTACTGTAAATTACAAAAATTATGTAAAAATTTGATATTTTTTTTTAAGAAAAATATTAGTCAACAGGTTAATTCAAAGGTAAAACAAGACTATTTTATATTGTTTCTAGTTATTTTCCTTGTTATTAAGTTAAATAATTAAATAAATAATACTAATATTATATATATAATGTAAAGATATATATATATATATATATATATATATATATATATATATATAATACAAATAATATATATATATAAATAAATAACATAAATATAATTGTTTAGATTTTTTATGTTTTTGCTATATATATATATATATATATATATATATATATATATATATATATACACACAGTTGAAGTCAGAATTATTAGCCCCCCTATGACTTTTTTTTTCTTTTTTAAATATTTTCCAAATTATGTTTAACAGAGCAGGGAAATTTTCACAGTATGTCTGATAATACTTTTTCTTCTGGAGAAAGTCTTATTTGTTTTATTTCGGTTAAAATAAAAGTTTTAAGGTCAAAATTATTAGCCCCTTTTAACTTATATATATATTTTCAATAATCTACAGAACAAACCATCATTAAAAAATAACTTGCCTAATTACCCTAACCTGCCTAGTTAACCTAATTAACCTAGTTAAGCCTTTAAATTTAAGCTGTATAGAAGTGTAGAAGTGTCTTGAAAAATATCTAGTCAAATATTATTTATTGTCATCATGGCAAAGATAAAACAATTCAGTTATTAGAAATGAGTTATTCAAACTATTATGTTTAGAAATGTTGAAGAAATCTTCTCTCCGTTAAACAGAAATTAGGGAAACAAATATACAGGGGGGGGGGGGGGGGCTAATAATTCTGACTTCAACTGTATATATAGCAAAAACCAAAAATCTAAACAAATGTGTGTATATATATATATATATATATATATATATATATATATATATATATATATATATATATATATATATATAGTTAAAGTTAAAGGGGTTAAAGTTTGTTTTTGCTCTTTTGTTTTATTTATTCATATATATATATATATATATATATATATATATATATATATATATATATATATATATATATATATATATATATATATATATATATATATATATATATATATATATATATATATATATATATATTGCTTTCTGAAATATTTAAAGTAGAGATTGTTTAGATATTTGTACTGGAAAACAAAACAAAATTAAGCATTTTACACCTAAAGATCATCACTGCCCTCTTCTGGAGACATTGAATACTACAAAAAATAAGCTAAAAAATAATCACAATAAAAAAACTGTCTTTCTTAAAAACTCATCGTCAGCACTAATAACCAATTAAAACAATAATACAAAAGCCAACTGAAAATCACAATACATAACAAAAATACAACACATTTTGGTCCACTCTGACAAACTGGTTAGCCATTTGCAACATCTGCATGCAAAATATATATATATTGTTTCTGCGAATTAATAAAACTAGCACAATAAAATATAACTCTGTTTTGTAATATCAAGTTGTATATTGGTCATTCGATGCAAATGTTTTAATGCATAGTCGTACTGGCAGCTCTTAAAGGAATAGTTCACTTTTAAAATGAGAGTCTGTTCTTTACACAAATGTCATATGACACCTTTTTTAATGTGAAATCATTTTTAAACAGCTGTCTTTCTTATGTTTTATTTTATATTTTGAATGCTTGTTTTGTGTTGGAAGACCATGGAGATAAAGGACATGACTTCTTTGTTTCTTTTTGCTGTTTTGGAGTGAGCTATTCCTTTCCGTGTCATTCGTAGCTTGAGTTATTTAAATGAATCTGTTAAAAATAAAGAAATCGAGTTGAATAAAACACGACCAGCAACAGCACACACCTGTAGCTATACTGTACGTCACAGTCTCTAAAAGCACCGTTAGCCTTCAACACCGCTCGCTTCACGTTCACATGCATTCCAGTGGATTCACAGATGGATGAAGGGCGACGGCTTCACTTTTCACACGTTTTCCCACACCGGGATGGTTATGCTCTCTGCATAGCAGTTAGTTATTCGTCTCAAAGAACATGAAATCCTGCAACAAATTAAGCATATGAGTGTTTAGCAGTCCTTTTGGGATTATTTGTTAATGGTGAATCAAACAGAAAGTGTTTCAAGGGTAATTCGATGTGTCAATACACAAAAAAATCCATGTCACAAGTCAAAAAGTTAAGATGCCTTCATTGACATGGCTACAAAAAACAGACTTAAAATTAAAATGAACACCTACAATACAATATTTCAGTGAAATTAAGTAACTTTTTAAGGCCTACATTTTTTATCGTTATCATTTCTTTATGTCAATAAAGTAATATCATTTTATAATGTTGTAAAACAATCAGTCAATTTTATATTCTCTATAAGTTCCTACTCACAATAAGAAAGCAGGCTCCGATCATCACTGCCTTCATCCTCACATCCAAATCCATTGGAAACTGGATGCCAAAGTTGTCTGAATCTGTGAACGCCTCTCGCAGGAGTCCTGTCCACTGTTTGCTGATCTTCCCAATACTGACTTCATCCATGGTCAGAATCTTTAGTAGGACATGACAGGTGGAAAACAAGATAGAAATAGTAGTTTAAAATAGTTTATTTTGTGGCACAATAATGTATAAATCCATATACGGCCATATTTACTTGAAATATTGTATCCGCTACCTAACAGTTCCCCCTAGTGGACATTTATAGACAGAGCAGATTGTAAAATAAATCCTACCGTTTCAAAAGAGATGAATACACACACATATATAGACCAAAGTACATCATTCTTAATATTAGCTATTGAATTTGTATACTCAGTAATAAGATATGTATAAATGTAATGCTATGTATTTATTTATTTGCGCATTATTAATATTTTGATGTCTTTGAATTTGAATTATTTATTTATTCCTGTCCAAATCTCCCTTGTGGTTTAAAAATGATTTGTCCAGTGTAATTGTGATGTCCATATCAAGTAAATCAAATTAAACCAAAATAATAATAATAAATTAAGCACATCTAACAAAATTAATGATACTTAAAAATGTGGCTGTTTGGAATTGGTTTGATTTATGTATGTAATATTTTATGTCAAAGTAAAAAGAAAAAAATCTGTAAAAATTTAAATCAGCATAAGACACAACAACTAGTATGATTAATGGTGAGAAATAGTAGAATTTTTTTAAATAAACAATAAAGTATTATATTATGTTATATTAAAGTAATAAAGTATATTATATTAATATAATATTATAGAAATAGTATGATAACAGTATAACATGGTTCCCACACTTTAATTTTTAATTAAGCATCTTTTTAATTTATACCTCAATATATGGGGCACCATGATGGTTCTTACTGTACTTAACATTTCACTTACACTTAATATTTACATTAAAAAGAGTAACTTTGAAAAATGTGGACTGTTTTTAAAAGTCATGTTCTGAGAACTTTAATAAAAAATTAATTCAAAACTGGTGATGTTCAAATGTGCTTTCAGAAATATTGATAAAATGTGCATTTTATCAGTGTTATTGTTCAATAATTAAATTTAAGATTTTTATTTAAGAATTTCTCACTTTTTACAATCTGTTTTTAACAATCAAGTACAATTTTCAAAATAAAACCATAAACAAATATAATTTAAAATATAATTCAGGCACTTTCAAAGGCCCTCTATTTGCTTTTAAGTATTTTCCAGGCCTTTAATCTATGTATGAAATTCAAGTACTATTAAGAAGCATGGAGAACCCTGGTATAAACACTGCGATTTTTACATAATGCTAAAAATTAACATGTTTAATTAAAAAAAATATCAAAGCGCAAACATCTTTATGCAACTACATCAGGCTTCATGTTCTTTATGCAAATAAATTGCCTTATTTTTGGCTAAACGGCAGTTTCAGCTTATCAGATTGAAAAGCTTTCAGGGATATTAATGCAGGGTTTCTGCAGGTTTCATCAGGTCAAATTTAAGACTTTTTAAGACCCTTTTAAGACCATAAAGACTGAAATTTTAGACTTTTGCAAGGTTAAGATTTTTTCGAATGGCCCGGTATTATCACGAGGAATTGTGTAATTGCTTTAAGTTTATTATTATGGAATTTAATTTGAGGAATTTGCTGTAAAAATGTCTAACAGCTGTTGAGAATTGTATCTTTCTGCTATTAAAATCTTATATAAATAAAAAATATAAGGTTTTATTATTTTTATTATTTATTATTAGCCCAAATTGAGTAGCTTTACTTGGACAAAGCAAAAGTAAGACCCGTTTAAAACTATTTTTTATAGACTTTTTAAGGCCTAAAATTAAGGTTTTGAGATTTAAGACTTTTTAAGACCCAGCGGGACACCCTGTAATGGCTGAGAGATGACAAACTAAACAAAAATCCTTCGTTTCCATTGAGAGCAAGTAATTTCTAGTGTCTGTAACCATCCGATCATGAGGTGTAAGAGTCGATATACCTCAAAGTCGACGTCAGGCAAGCAGCTCCATCCACAGAACGGCCCCTGGAGCTTGAGGACCGGCTGTCTGTGCTCATTCTCTATGGTGAACTTGGGCAGGAAAGGGTGCCATTGTTGTATAACATACCCTACTGTGTTCCCCGGAGGAGACTGGATCTCTATCTGACAGATGGAGGAGAGAGTTGAAAACAAGCAATAAATAGCCAGACTCAAAATATCATTTATCCACCTTTTCATATGCCCACATAATGCTTTGTGTAAATTATGGAAGTGACTTCTATTCAATGCTAAACAGTCAGTGAAGTGTTTTCAAAAAAACTGGAAAACAAGGTGTCTGTTTACTCCTCAGACTTTTGTTAGATTGTTTTTCTTCTGTTGAAAAAGAAACCATTAACTTCAGTAGCATTTGTTTTCCCTGCTTAGCGATTTAATGTTAACAGGTTTTCAATAATAAAATAAATATCTTCTTTGGTGTTTATCAGAATAAAGAAACATATAAAGGTTTGAAATCACTTGGGGCTGAGTAAATAGGTCAAAAATTATTTAAGTTAAAAAAAAAAAACAGTGGATATGTTGAGTTTAGAACCGATCCAAGGCATAAGCTGCAGATAAAAAGTGTTCCTCCAATAGCAATGGTTAAATGGAAACAAGCATTCGCTTCATTCTTCTTTTCCCCAAAAATCTGGACAGATATTACAAAATACATAATTCCTAATAAAGTAAAAGAAACTAATTTTAAAATATTACATAGATATTATCCATGCAATGATTTTATAAGTAAGTTTAAAGAAAGTTTTTTACCCTTGTGTTGTTTTTGTAAAATGGAACCGGAAACAATCCTTCATTTATTTTTCAGTTGCAGTTACACAGAACGGTTTTGGTCCCAAGTTTCCTTACTTCTTTTTGAAGTGTTTTATAAATTTATCAATATAACTGATGTAATGGTTTTATTTATGGATTGCAACTCTGGAATATTGGAAATGGACAAAATAACAAAAATTCTTATTTTATTTGGAAAGTATCACATCCACAAAACAAAATGTATGCTGACTGTACCAAATTGTAAACTATTCTTCATTGATCTAAAAAATTTTTATGATTCACTCACTTCTATACAGAGTAATACCAAAGCTATTAAGACATCCCAACTGCTGAAAAAAATACTTCATGTCCATGATTAATTTCTGTTGTTAATTCCCTTGTACACTGTTTTATGTATAATCGTGTACTCCCCTGTTTAATCAATAAAAAAATAAAAATAAAAAAAAGCTAACTAAGTGGCTGCTTAAGGCCGCCGTGGCCACCAGGGGGCCCCCAAGAGTAGATGAAATAACTTTCAATTTCCTTCTTTTAGATATTTTGTTAATGTATAAAGCTGATTATACAAAATACATTATTAATTTTTAAATCATTTTTTAGTTTGTTTTCCAAAATAATTAGTCATTAAAAATAATAAATATATGTCAACAAAGTAATTGAAATTAATCTGTTTTCAGTTTGAAATAAGATTATTTTACTTGCACTATTGGCATATCACTTTGCTTATTTTACAGAAAAAAATACTTAATTATTACAAATTATTTCTGAAAACAAAACCATATTTTTTAATTGTCAAGAAAACGCTTCTTAATTTTTGATAATTGTACTAAAAGAAAACTAAAACTAAATAAGAAAAGTATTGAGTTGATATTCACATCCACATTTAAATGTTTATCTTTTATGCCACTGCATGTTCTTGACTATTTAGTGCCACCTTCTAAAAGAATAATAATAATAATAATATTATTAATAATAATAATAATAATAATAATAATAATAATAATAATAATAATAATAATAATAATAATAATAATAAGTAGGTTAGTGTAGGCTGCATCCAGCCTTTTTTTCTGTCAGTTTTAGTTTCATCTCAGATTAATGTTTTTATGTCTAACTGTTTAGTTTCGTGGCAGGTATAAAAAACGATATAATGTACATCTAGGTAGTCAAAAAATATTTGGTATGGTGTAATAAACACAGCTACAGCAAATAAATGAATGGGTGTTTCAACACAATCTCACGGCAATTCGTAACTTTTTGATTTAGTGACTAATTCGTATGAATTCGTACGATCTAATTCGTATGATTTAGTACGATTTGCTCATCCCCCAATGACGGTTGGGTTTAGGGGTGGGGTTAGGTGCCACGCCTCCTTTTTAAAATCGTACAATTTCGTACGAATGAACTCAGCCACTAAATGAATTAGCCACTAAACTGACAAAACGTAAAATACTTACGTTTTCTCATGAGATCAGGCTGGGTGTTTTAGATTTATAGTATGTGGATAATCATGGATTGACGACAATTTCAAAAAAGGGCCCGCAAATAAAATTCTGCTTATTGCTCACTGAAGACTTGGGCCTGCCCTGGTTGATTCTAAGCAAGTGGCATCTGTAAATAAACGTAATTGCTTTTTTTTAAATTAATTTTCTCAATTACCTCTTGCAGACAACACGGGAAGAAGCAGGACATGCATTTGAGAGGACGGTTGACTGTGATGATCTCCTGTCCGAAGTTATCGAGGACGCGGATGGTGAAGGATCTCAGCGGGCCGCAGCACTGACGCGTCAGACAGTCGTTCTCCTCCACCGCATAAAACACATTCTGACCCAGTGAGTTACGGATCTCATATTTATTGTTGCTCTCGAAGCCTGCCAGAGCTGCACACAACCACAACAGATTCATTCATTATTAAGCAGTATCAGTTATTAAATGAATGAAACCATATCTAGGGCAATCTATGATAGGCATTATGGTATTATTGGTAATCAACTGTCAGACGTACCTTCAATAAGCTCAACTTTCTGTTTGATAAGAAGTTGATCTACCTGAAAAAGTAGGAAAATGGGTGTTTTACTTATATTTACATATACGTGAAGAGGAGTCAAAGACATTTATTATAATTTACAAAAGGGATTTTTATATACAACGATACAAATATACAATATATTAGTTCATTTTTTATTAAGGTTTCAAATTACTTTTTAAAAAAATTACATATGCATGAAATAATGCTCTATTATCATTCAGCATGCTAGATATGTAAAAAATTTCTGTAAAAATTAAACAACATGCTTATAGTACTTAATAAAAAAATAAAATAAATTATATATATATATACATATATATATATATATATATATATATATATATATATATATATATATATATATATATATATGATGTCATACTACATTTTATTAGATTTAATTGATTAAAAACTACTTAATGACAATAGGTAAATCTATGGGACAAAGTTTTAAGATTTTAAACTCATTTTTAGCTCATATCAACCTAAAACTTTAAACATAATTTGCTTAGATTTATGCTTTTTAGGGAGCAAAATATATACATTTCACATTGAATTTGAAAATTGTATTTTGTGTCCTTTTCTTATCAACAAACATAAACTTGTATCCCTATATCTGTTTAGATTAGCAATGAGCCAAGTGTGTTTTTAAAAAGAAGCTTAAATCTGTTCTCCAAAGCATTCAAGACTTATAAAAGAAAAATGACATTGCAATTTTGTTTATAACTAAACAATTGTTAACATGTTATAAATGCATTATAACTACTACATAAATGGAATATATATATATATATATATATATATATATATATATATATATATATATAATATATATATATATATATATATATATATATATATATATATATATATATATATATATGCTCAGCATATATAAGTACACCCCTTACAAATCTTCAAATTCATATTTTTAATAGGAAGCTATACAATATTATATTTGTGCATATACATTAGATTAGTCAGTCCTGAAGCCAAATCTGGAGTTTATCTAACAAATTAACTTACGATAATGGTCCATAAACTAGTATGATTTATATGCTAATACAAATTTATATGTAATAGAAAGATATTTTATACAAATTTAAAAGTAATTTTTTTTTTAAATAAAATTTTGCTGAAATTTTGTAGGTTGTACTTTTTTTCCAATATTTTGCTTGAATTTAATTAGTAATCTTTCAATTTCTAAACATGTTTGGTGACTAAAATATTATTTTAATAAATATATCTGTTTAATAAATCTGTTTTGTTTAAATGGACCAACATACATTCCCTAAATTCACTGAGAAATGGATAAACATATCCATTCAAAATGTTGATGTTGCCATCCACTCTGCAGATCTCTCGCACACCCCCATACTGAATGTAACCCCAAGCCATGGTTTTTCCTTCGCCAAACTTGGTGGATATCTATGAAAATCTTGGGTCCATGCGGTCTTTTTGATCAACTAGAAGTCAAGTTATTATTTGTTGCTCTTATTTTGGAGTGAACTCAATTATGCTGATCACTGTACATGTATAATGTGTAATATATTTTCTAAATATGCCTGGCAATATTTTTGGTGCACAGACAGTTGTTACACTAAATGGCAATTTAGACTTCTTTTTCATTTTATAGATTCTTTAATACACACACTTTAATTTTGACAATATACATATTTATTTATTTATTATTTTGTATGTGATATTGATGGTGCTCTGACCTGTGTGAGGTACTCCAGTCCCGGTGGACAGCCTGCTATTCCTGGATTAGGAACCATATACATATTCATAGGCTGCATAGCTGCCATTTCTTGTGGTGAAGATGAGGAAAACATCAATAAGATTTTAGTACCGACTACAAGTCAGTGATTGACTAATAACATGAACAAAAAACGCAATTAATTGATTGATAGATCAATAATTAGTTATTGAAATATTACAAGCTATCACTATCAATTAATATTTATACATTAGAGCCTTATGGATGACTATTCAATAATAAAAAAATCTGAAATTGTATATTAATCATAAAGTTATGTTTTCAGGAGAGCAATAGTCAACCACTGAGAAGACAACAACATGACTGAACAGCCGTCTAAATCTGAACACAGCAGACACACCAGACACTATATTAGCATGCAGGTGTTGAAATCATCTACGGTTAGTGTTATTATGAGCAAAAAAGAAACATACTGAATCTGTTTTCGGTCAATAGATGAGTAATATGAGAACACGACCAAAGAAACAGTCATGTTTGTCATGGAGCAAGTGCGTTCAAGGCTGCTATTCTTGCAAGTTAGTAACTGAGCAGATTTCTCCCTCACACGAATTAAAAAATCAAACAAATGATCTACAAACACTATGAGCTTTGCGGAGGTATTAAATATGCAGCACGAATCTATTTCTAAGATCGAAACTCACCTGCTTCTTCTTATGATAAGGAGTGTAACGGGCTGACTTAAGAGTCTCGACACCATATTAAACACCGCGTGCTATTGGCTGGAATGCTGCTCACATGACACAATACTGTTACTACGTCATGCGAGTTTGGGCGAGATTTCCCGGAAGTGACTCGAGAAATCCTACTATACTACTGAATATTCATAGATATATATGAAATGTAAATATCTATGCTACATTTTAATAAATAACATATAATCTAAGCTCTTTAATGTTAATGACGTATCCTAACAGTCGTCCTGTGATATAATCTGATTGGCTGAAAGGGAGACGTTAGGCTCTGAGAGCACCGAAAGACTGAACTTATGAATATTAATTAAGCAACGGGCAACGTCAGCGCATCCTAATTAATATTCATACGATGTTTTGTCGGTAAAGTAGGATTGAGAAAATCACTTTTAGGATAATTTGCACAGACTGTTGCAGAGATTAATCTTATTATATTATTAAATGTTAAGAGTTAATATTAATGCTGACTTTTGTTTAGATTTTAGTTGTGTTTACATAAATAGCCGTAATGTAAATTAGTTCTATGCTTTGAAATACATTTGAAAAAGGCATTATATATTTATACATAAATAAATATGTTAATGTTGCCATATAGTATGTAGAAACACCCTAATTTTAAGGCTCTGCATAAAAGTGTTGACAGAAATTCATTGATCAACAGTTTTGATTTGTTTTTGGTGAGAATAATGACGCATTATAATAAACTTGTGACTAGTAATAATGCTAAAAATATTAGCTTTGAAATATACAAGTATATTCAAATAAAAAACAGGCAAATTTAAATAGCATACATTTTACGACGAAATGATTAGCAATTATTAGAAATTTTAAGTTATTAGAACATTTTAAGTCCTGTTTAATAACGATAATAACTTTTTTTCCAACACATTTTTAAACATAATAGTTTTAATGACTTTCAACAGATTTTTCTTTATTTATTTTTTTACCCTAGCCATTTGTACTTAAAAAAAATAAATATAATAAAATAAATTAATTATATGTGCTGGGCAAAGATTAATCGAGATTATTTGCATCCAAAATAATAGTTTGTTTTAACATAATATAAAATGGGGCAAAAAGTATTGAACACGTCATGTTTTATTGGCAAAAACAATACAAACAATATGAATAAAAACATAACACATAAATTTTTTACAAAAAAATGTGTAATGACAATAGAATGACACAAGGAAAAAGTACTGAACTACTGAAATGTATTTAATACTTTATATAAAGGTTTTTTAATGATGGCAGCTTGAAGACGCCTCTCATATGCAGAATGAAGTCGCATGAATTGCTCAGGTGTGAGTTTTTTCAACAGAGTGACAAAATCTTGATGGTTCTGTGGGTCTTGTCTTTCAAATCTGATCTTTATTTTGTATTTTCTATTGGATTCAAGTCAGGTGATTGGCTGGGCCATTCCACAGCTTGATTTTCTTTCTCTGAAAGCATTTGAGAGTTTCCTTGGCTATGTTTTGGATCATTGTTTTGCTGAAATGTCTACCCTGGTTTCATGTTCATCATCCTGCTAATGTAGATGTTGAACTGAACCAGCTAATGTTCATTAAAAATGAGGAAGGTTGCTGAAGAACTACTGAGAGATTTCAGCTGCTGTCCGGGCTTTCACTGCCTTTCTACACCTCCCTTTCTTCATGTGTTCAATACTTTTTTCCTGTGTCATTTTCTTTTATTACACATAACTTCATTTGTAAACTAATTAATGTTGTTTTCTTTGCATATATGGATTTCTTTGGTTGTTATCTACATCTGGTGAAAATGTCAAGTCAACAGCACAGAAATATGTTTTCTGAGAAAAATGGTGACGTGTTCAATAGTTATTTCCTCCACTGTATGTGTGTGTTATATATATATGTGTTTTATATATATATATATAATGTACATGTGATACACATATATACATAGAAACAAAATTATGCAAAAGTAATTGGTTATATAGATATTTAAATTTAAATATAAATTGTTACATAAACGTATGTTTTTTAATTTAAATAAAAATTTTACTTTAAATATAACCTAAATATAAATTTTTTCTCAAATATATGTATGCATGTGTGTATTTATACATAATAAATACACACAGTACCCACACATATTTTAAGTAAAAAATGTGTTGTATGCAATTAATCATGAAACAATTTTGTATATAAAATTTAATTAAAAGGCAACTAATTTTGTCTCCATATTTATATTTATGTATTAACAAAACACAACAATACATTTAACAATAAATTTGCTGGCAGCAGTTCTCAGCCACCACTAGCTCTAGCTCTAGCTCACTAGCTCTACCTCTAATAACAAGAGTTTCTGAATTATACATTTAGTCCCTTAAATAATAAGAGAACTGAAAATTTTTTGCTGTTTGATATCATTTTATTATCTTATTTAATTTATTTTTTCAATACAGAAGTAAGCTAGTTCCTGTCAGGTAGCCTTCAGATTCATAAGCTAGAGTATAAAATATTTGTTCTAACCACAACAATAAGTTATTATAGCCGCAATAAGGTCAGATTCAATGATAAATTCCAGTTTGCAACATCAAGCAGCGTATCATAATGTTTTTGTATGTCTAAATAAATAAATGGAAGCATTCAGCACTAAAAGTTTTGCACTTTTCAAGCTAGCTTTGCCAAAAAAAAGGAAAGAGGAAGATGGTCCCTGTTCAATAGCAACACAACAGGTAGCCTAACGGTCAAGGTAGTCAACAGAATGATACAGTTTCAGGTGAAAACCCTGCTGTTATCATTTATAACAGCGAGAGTGGAACACTTTTCCACCAGGATAGACTGAAAGGGTGATGAACCGGTCAATCTGTGTGCAACAGTGCCATCACAAAGGTCAAACAAGCAGACATGAGTCCCATCAAAGAGGTGGGCATCAGAGGGAGGGAGGCAGACGGAAAACTGCTGTAGCAAATGAAGTCTAGACCGACCATCATTTTACAGTAGATGCCATGTGAGAAGCAGAGACCATGGCAGAGGTGGCAAAATTACTGTAAACCCAGTCTGAAAAGGTCAACTACACTTCTAGTTCAGTTCATGTCTGTAAGCTACACATAAATAAAAAAGTGTTAGCACTTACACTTCATTCATTCATTTTCCTTTGGCTTATTCTCTTTATTCATCAGAGGTCGCCACAGCGGAATGAACCGCCAACTTATCCAGCATATGTTTCATCCCAGTACTGGGAAACATCCATACACACTCATTCACACAGATACTACGGCCAATTTAGTTTATTCAATTCACCTTTGGACTGTGGGTTAAACCGGAGCACCCGGAGGAAACCCACGCCCACACGGGTAGAACATGCAAACTCCACACAGAAATGCCAACTGATCCAGCTGGGACTCGAATCAGTGATCTTCTTGCTGTGAGGCGACAGTTCTAACCACTTAGCCACCGTGCCGTCGCACTTACAGTAAACAATTATAATACTATATAGTAAAATATGTTCTAGGCTTGAAAACAAAATCATATGTTTCATATTTATTGATCATTAAAAAAAAAAAACGACCTTTGAATGTTCATACATAAACTAGAATTTGACAACTTTCTATACAGTGTATTTTTGACCCTGGACCACAAAACCATTCACTGGTGTATTTTTATTTTATGGTTTGTTATCTATGAGACAATGTTTGCTAAAGATACAACTATTTTAGTAACTGAGGGTTACATAAATATACAAAATATTAAGACTTTTCTTAAAGTTGTTCAAATTAAGCTCTTAGCAAGAGATGCTATTAATTAAAAAAATGTTATAAAATATATATATATATATATATTTATTTTATATTATATTGATATTATATTATATTATATTATATTATTTTATATTATATTATATTACATTATATTATATTATATTATATTATATTATATTATATTATATTATATTATATTATTTTATATTATATTATTTTATATTATATTATATTATATTATATTATTTTATTTTATTTTATTTTATTTTATTTTATTTTATTTTATTTTATATTATATTATATTATATTATTTTATATTATATTATTTTATATTATATTGTATTATATTATATTATTTTATTTAATTTTATATTATATTATATTATATTATATTATATTATATTATATTATATTATATTATTTTATATTATATTATATTATATTATATTATATTATATTATATTATATTATATTATATTATATTATATTATATTATATTATATTATATTTGCAGTGGGAAATTATAACAAAAAATATAATGATTTTTGGCATAAAAGAAAAATAAATAATTTTGAGCCATACAGCATATTTTTGGAGGTTGCTAAAATATGTGTGCAACATTGATTTTGTGAATGATTAAAATAAAATGTTTCAAAATTTAGATATTATATAAATATATGTATATAATACTATATATTTAATATTTATATTGTTATTTATTGTTGTATATTTTAAATAATAATTCTGTAAACAAAACTGTTATAATACATATTTTTTGTGTAATGTATATACTGCCCTGCAAACTTAATTATTAATTAATTATTTATGATAAATCACAACAACAATCAACAAACCAAATATTTTGTCCCTTTTTAAATGAACTCAAACTAAATTATTTCGCTGCTTGATCAAACTACTTATTTAAAATAAGCTGAAACAACACAGTTCTTGAGATTTTTTGGAGACAACATAATCGTTTTATGTTCAATACACTTAAATTTGTTAAGTTAGCTTGATTTGTATTTGGACAATATGAATTGTGTGGAACCCTGCATTTTTACAGGGTCTATAACTAATAAGTTAAATCTGAACAATAGGTAAACATTTTAAACACAAAACAAGGAAAACAGTCAGTCAGAGTCAGTCATCTACACATTTTTCTGGTATTTTCTACATGGAACAAAAGCACGGTAACTCTGCAATGGCCATAGGAGGGCAGTATTGAGCTATGGCCAGTACCGAGCATCTGCCACAATCAGTGGAGAAACTTTTGTGTGAGGGAACAGGTTCAGAATCATGGCTACAGACCAAGACTGTGTCTGAAATGGCCACATAATGTACTTTTATCGTACCATTATTACATCAGTGCACATTTTTTTGTGGGGACAGCCATCTGTAGTGGCGTCTGAAAGTCATATATTGAGTGCAATCATTCAGTACTATAATGCGCCTAAAAAAACTACTACACAACTGATGCACACTGAAAGGTAGGCGGTTACACTCTTGAAAACAAAGGTTCTTTAATAGCATTGAAGGCTTCATTTATAACCATTATTATCATCTTTCTATTGCACAAATGCTTATTTACAGCAAAAAAAGTTATTCAAATATTTTCAGATTGATTTTTACACTAAGAAACAAAATGGCTGTTTTAAGAGCTGTTCACTAAGGTTCTTTGGGAAACCAGATTTCTTCTACACTTTTTAAACTAAAAAAAGTAACTTTTTTAGTTGAATCAAATGAACTTTTCTAGTCATCTGAACTTACATCAATCAAACTGACTAAAATATTAAGTTAAACTTTGTATAACTTAAAAAAATAGCCGAATTCTGATTAGCTTGTGAGTGCACCCTATATTAGAATATTTATTGGTAAAGGGTGAGTTCACACTGAAATTAAAATTTGGTTAATAATTACTCACCCTCATATTGTTTCAATCCCCTGAGGCCTTTGCTCATCTTATGAACACAAATGAAGATATTTTAAATGAAATCCGAGAGCTCCCTCATCCTTCTCCTTCATTTACTAGAACTTCTATGTTAAGCAGTATGAAGCTCCAAGAACACTTCATATACAGTTGAAGTCAGAATTATTAAAGTCCCTGAATTATTAGCCCCCCTGATTATTTTTCCCCAATTTTCTTTTTAACGGAGTGAAGGTTTTTTTCAGCACATTTCTAAACATAATAGTTTTAATAACTCATTTCTAATAACTGATTTATCTTTGCCATGATGACAGTAAATAATATTTGACTAGATATTTTCCAAGACACTTCTATACAGCCTAACATGACATTTAAAGGCTTAACTAGGTTAATTAGGTTAACTAGGCAGGATAGGGTTATTAGGCAAGTTATTGTATAATGATGGTTTGTTCTGTAGACAAAAAAAAATAGCTTAAAGGGGCTAATAATTTTGACCTTAAAATGTTTTTTAAAAATTAAAAACTGATTTTATTCTAGTCGAAATAAAACAAATAAGACTTTCTCCAGAAGAAAAAATATTATCAGACATACTGTGAAAATGTCCTTGCTCTGTTAAACTTCATTTGGGAAAAAAAGATAAAAAATGAAAGGGGGGCATATTTTTTCAAATGGATGTTTACACTAAGAAACAACATGGTTATTGTAAGGACTGTTCACTGAAAGGTTATTTGAGGAACCCAGAATTCTTCTACACTGTAAAAAAAAAAATCTTGCTTGCTTAATTGTTTTTAGTCAGAAGAAAAGCTCATTTGATTCAATGTCTGAAATCATAGTGTGAATAAGGCTTAAGTTGTTTTGTGGTATGTGTTAGGGTTGCACGATTTACTGGTAGTTTGGTAGCATTGTGATACTATGGCTTCAAGATACTGGCGCTACTGTAGTTTGTAAATGGTAGTATTGTCATTAACAGTCTACATAATGTTGCAGGTGGAAAAGTAACTAAAATGCCAACACAATCTTATGGCAATTCGTAACTTTTTGATTTAGTGGTTAATTCGTACGAATTCGTACGATCTAATTCGTACAATTTAGTACGATTTGCTCATCCCCCAATGACGGTTGGGTTTAGGGGTGGGGTTAGGTGCCACGCCTCCTTTTTAAAATCGTACAATTTCGTACAACTGAACTCGTACGAATTCGTACGAATTAGCCACTAAACTGACAAAACGTAAAATACTTACGTTTTCTCGTGAGATCAGGCTGAAAATGCTCACACGCTTGTGCAAGAATTCACGACTTTGATGGTAGCCTATTGCACGTTTTCTGCCGCTTCAGTTTGAATCTGAATCAGTTCATTTCTGCTCCTGTCAATATGATTTAGTAGCTACAATAACCATGACAATCTCAATTCTTACCTGATAACACTGAAAAAAAAAAACAATAGATACAGGAAACATTGAAACAATTTTTGACCACTTCATAAAGCCTAATTTGGTTGGGAAAATGCACTTTTTGTACCAAATTTCATTTGCTATAATTTGTATCTTTAGTTTAATGTATGTTTTGTTGGTCTACCAAATAAACAAAAAGAACGAATACCCTTTAGGTAAACTGATGTGCAAATACTTTTTTCAATAATAAGGGTATCATTAATTCAGTTAATGGCATGTTATGGCATGCGCGCACAGAATTCCGCAGATTTTTAGCTCATTGTTAATTCTGTTTAAATCTATATTTATTCATTTTATTTAATTAATTACAGTAATATTATTGACTAATATGAAAATGTTCATCTGATTTATGTACAATGCAGTTTGTACAGTAATATTTTCTGTCTTTTAGTAGATATATTATATGAGAGACTTGATTTTTTTACCAAATAATATGAGTCTAATTGGATTTGCATTTTAAACATTAAATAAAAGTTAAAAAGATATTATTTTTGGCAATGCAGTGGCACAGTAGGTAGTGCTGTCACCTCACAGCAAGAAGGTCGCTGGTTCGAGCCTCGGCTGGGTCAGTTGGAGTTTCTGTGTGGAGTTTGCATGCGTTCGCGTGGGTTTCCTCCGGGTGCTCTGGTTTCCCCCACAGTCCAGAGTTCAGGTGAATTGGGAAGGCTAAATTGTCCGTAGAGTATGTGTGTGAATGAGAGTGTATAGATGTTTCCCAGAGATGGGTTGCAGCTGGAAGGGCGTCCGCTGTATAAAACGTGCTGGATAAGTTGGCGATTCATTCCGCCGTGGCGACCCCGGATTAATAAAGTGACTAAGCCGAAAATAAAATGAATGAATGAATAGTTGAGGACATGCTGCCGTTGTCTCTCACATTAAAATAGTCTAGATTAGTGTACAACATCTTATCTGTATTTATTATCATTTGACAAATTAAATTTTTTTAAAGTAACGAAATAGTTACTTTCTCTGGTATTTAGTTACTTTTATAATCACGTTACTCAGTTACTATTTGTGAGAACTAGTAACTGTAACTACTGTAATTACTCTTTTAAAGGAACGTGCCCAACATTGCTGGTAACACAGAACTGTGGATGGATGAACTGTGGGTACTGTTACAGTATCTGTTCTTTTTTTGGATGTAATTTGGGTTCACTCTCTAATTTGGAATCCCATGGTTCAAGAATGGATAGAGTCTGGGAACTGTGTCAGGGGAAAAAGCAGTATGACATGTTCTTTAGTTCTCCAATGTTCTGCAGAGTTTAGATCCTACACATTTGCGTAAAGATTCCTAGTAATCTTGAAGATCTTGATTAGCTAGCTAGGGTGTGTTTACTTAGAATGTGTTTTCATTCATTCATTTTGCTTCGAATTAGTCCCTTATTTATCAGGGGTCGCCACAGCGGAATGAACCGCCAACTATTCCGGCATACGTTTTATGCAGCGCATGCCCTTTCAGCCACAACCCAGTACTGGGAAACACCCATACATTATCTCATTCACACTCACTCATACACTACGGTCAATTTTGTTTACCCAATTCACTTATAGCGCATGTCTTTGGACTGTGGGGGGAACCAGAGCACCTGGAGGAAACCCATGCGAACATATGGAGAACATGCAAACTCCACACAGAAATACCAACTGGACTTGAACCAGCCACCTTCTTGCTGTGAGGCGACGGTGATGGTCACTGAGCCACCATGCCGCCTAGGGTGTGTTTTAACCAGCCTGATCTCACGAGGAAACGTAAGTATTTTACATTTGGTCAGTTTAGTGGCTAATTCATACAAATTCGTTCAGTTGTACAAAAGTGTACGATTTTAAAAAGGAGGCGTGGCACCTAACCCCAACCGTCATTGGGTGATTAGCAAATCGTACTAAATTGTACGAATTAGATCGTACGAATTCATACGAAATTAGCCACTAAATCAAAAAGTTACGAATTGCTGTGAGATTGCGTTGGTTTTAACAAATATATGTTTCACTTTTTTTTATCTTAGCTCTAGATCAATTCATGTTCAAACCAGTGGTTTTCTTGTGAATAACATCCCAAAATGAATCACACGCTGTAAAAAGAAATAAAACAAAACAAAATCAGTTCATTAACAGTTTCCATATATGTGTTTTCTGTTCATTTACGATCACGAGTTGCATTATGGGAACCTGATCTCTGCTCTGTTGAATTTTGATTTAGAAAACTCAACTCTGCAGTTCAACAACGTTACTTTTGTTGACATTTTAGTAGTTTGGAACCATATATTGTATAATAAATAATATATAAAGAAATAAAGGAACAGAAAGAAAAATACTGGCAGGTTATTACAATGTCAATAAAAGTCCCTTTTTCGAACGTTTCAACATCAAAAGTTGTTGGAGGAAAGATCAAGGTCCCATGATGCAATTCAAAAGCATAAATAAACTTAAGAAAAAGAACCACGAATCACAAAACATGGGAAACTACTAATTTATGGATGCTTTTTTCCGTGCAGGTGTGTTCCAAGAGAACAGAAGGGGATTTACTCAAATACATCCAAGCTATTAACTTACCGTAGACTATGATTTGTGCAGTCCACAATGCCGTCCAGCTGCCTACAATTTTAAAACTATGCTTAGACTATTAGTTACTGGAATGTGCTGCATTTAACTACGGCTCACATTCAGAGCATGCGATGTTAGACTGTCCTACATAATACGTGGTAGGGCATGATTACTCTTCAAAATGATGAGGGCGGAGAGCGTTTTGTGACCAAACAGGCACGGTATGGACTCATGATTAAACCTGTCTGGCTAAAAATTCTAAATAAAAAGGCTAAATAAATATAATCTCTGATGGTGCTGAGAATGTAGGCGATTATGACAACTTTTAATTGAGTGCTTAAAGTAGAGTAAATGTGTTGCTGCTTTTAGTATAATGGATAAATCCTTACTGGAGAACTAAATGTGCCTTTAGTTTGGTGCTAATTCGAAAGTTCTACATATTGTGCTTTTGTGAAAATGAATTGTACACCCACATTGGATGTAGACTGTGCTTCTAGTAGTTCTTACATAAAAAGCACGGGCAGCCATTGGTTGACTTACTATTTTCTTTCCCTACTATGGATGTCAATGACTACCGGTTTTCAACTTTCTTTAAAATACCTTATTTTGTGTTTAATCAAACACAGAAACACATTAAAGGGATAGTTTACTCCCATAATTAAAAAAAAATCTTCTTTTCAAGCTGTTTGGACAGACATATGTGCATGTATGGTGTATAGACCGTCATGTTGGGGTTATATAAGCCCACCCAGTGCTTTTTTTTCAATTTAACAACATAAAAAACGGTGGACCAATCGGAGCGGTTTTCAAATCGACCGCAACTTTACGTAGGAGAGCGGTCCCCCGCCCACCAATATTGATTGACAGGTGCGTCATCATATCCTCAGTTTGTTAATTCACGTCCGCCATTTTCAGCATGAGTCGAAGCGATATCACTAAAGGAACACCCTAGCTCTATTTTTAGATGCAAGGCTCATTGGGCTCAACACAAGATCAATATTCTCCACATTATCGCTCTAATCGGAATTATTGGTTGTCTCTTTAGGTAGGTTTGCAAACATGTGTACTTCTCATTGAGTCTACCTTATACTTCAGCCATTTCTCGCGATCCCAGAAGCTCCCTGTGATCTTAACTAGCATGCGTTTTAGAATTCTAAACATAGGTTTCTATCAGGGTACACTCAAGTCGACGGCTGGGCGCCGCGGGCCGCTGCAGAAACCTATGTTTAGAATTCAAAAATGCATGGCGCGACGATTCGGGACTCTTCATGTCTCTGCCGCGCCACAGAGAGTGTCTGGTGTGCCGTGTCGCGGCTTCAAGCGGCGCATCCGGTGCCTCAGTCAAAGTTAATTCAGTGTGCGTGGTTATTAGTTTCTGTGTACAAGCTCGGCACTTGAAACTAGCACACAGTTGTCTGTAAAACTGTACAAAGACACATATGATTTTGTACTCTCTGCTTTGTTTGTGTCCGAGTCGTACATGTACGACTGAATGCTGATCCTCTCCTCCTCCTTTCAATCTGCCTGTCTGTGTTGCAAACACATGGCCCCGCCCCCTTGTTACATTGGGTGGGAAGCCGAAACTAGTCTACATGTGAAGCAACACACCCCTAAATCAGCGAACTGTGGACACGCCCCCAACATGACACTTTTTAACACATTATAATAAAAAAATCTGAATTGTGTTTTAAACTGAAGCTAAACTGGCACACTCAGAAGAACCATAATATTAATATTAAATCATAAAAAAGAGGTAAACTATGTGTCCTTTAAGTATACTCCTCATTTACTCACCCTCAAGTGGTTCAAGGCTTTTGTTATTTTACTGAACACTAAAGAACATATTTTGAAGCTGTAAACCTGTAACCACTGATGTCCATGTTATTGTCAGTAATAGCCAATCAGAATAACCAGAAAACATTGTTATTTATATTAACTGTTATAGTTTATTTACATTTATACAACTGTTCTTTCTGGTTCTCAAATCTGATTGGCTAATAGCCATGTGATATTCTGCAATAGCAGCACTTGTACAGCCTCTTCAGCCTTCTGTTTTATTCCACCCATATAGAGATACAGCAGATCAATAAACTCACTACAGTTTGATAAATATTGCAGCTGTTAGGACAACATAATGAACTTTTGAGGCTTTTTAGGCAATAATGTAGTTGTTTAGATTGCAACTATGCAGTTTAATTATAAGAATAGTGCGTATTTTAAATATTTATAATTTTGCAGATTCACCGCATCGGCATCGATCAGTCTGTCATACTGAGCAGAGCAAAGAGGTTGACGTTCCGCCACAAGATGGCAACAGAGACCACATAATAAGCCCATAGAAGAGAAAACCCAGCTAATCACGTCATTATAAAACAGGTTAGTCACATTCTAAGTCGATCTCTCTCTTATTTGTATGTTGTAGTGCTGTATTTATACCATAGTAATCCGGTAGTGTTGGCTTCGCTTTGGCTTTTTCGGGGTTAATTTTTGTGATCTCCCAATTGCAACCGAGAAATACTGGGCAATGTCTCTAAACTGATGGCATTTCATTCAGTTCAGCCTTATAATCTTAAAATGTGAGCAAAATCACCTGTTCTGTCATCATTTTAGACATTACGCTAGAGAATCATTCAAATACTTGCTCTAAAGTGACGTTTGTGAACCGGCAACGGTTTCTGCTGTTCTGACGTCAGCTGCAGATGTGTATAAAAACTGGAAGATAGTTCCTCATACAAAAGGACTCTCCATGTTTGATTTCCTTTTTTATATACATGATTATGCAGTCGAACTGTTGTATAAACGCAATACCACACTCGTAGCCCTGCGATATGGCCGTATATCGTCACTCAGTGCTCAGCCAATGCACGCCTCCCACCAGTGCCGATATACAGCCATACCGCACTGCTACTCGTGTGATATTGCTCATATATTTCAGTTTAGAGCTCATATTCCATACTCATCATTTTGGTTAATAGCATTTATTTATTTGTTGATTTTTTTACACTTGATTTACACCCTTAAATATATAGTCTTTAGTTTTGTTTTAGTAGTAATTATTTATACAGAATAAAATATGTGTAACTGTATATATCTCCATTTTTTTATAAATACATTGGAATCAAAACTGAGAATTACCACTGTAATAATCTAAAATCATAAAGCGTTACGGTTGATAAAATGTAAACGATACACAACCCTTGCAGTGTAGTTTCTTTTCAAACACAATAGATGATATTTCCTGACATGATGCACAGATCTGCTTATCTCTCGGGATGTGAAAGGGGCATTGATGCCACCTTATATTAGGTGTCTTTCCTGTGAATTAACCATCCCCATCAAGCCTGATAGAGTTTGAGAGCTACTGCAAAAAATAATGGGAGAAACCGCTTAAAAATGGGTATGATAGGCTTGTAGCATCATACTCAAAAAGGCTCTAATTGGTGCCAAAGGTGCTTTAACAAAGTACTAAGAAAAGGCTTTGTACTTGAGTGTTTTTTTTCATCATTTTTTAATTTTTTTATACATTCAAAAAGGTTTCAAACAACCCAGCAGACACCTTGCTGTCAAAAAGGATATTAAAAAAACAATTCATAAAAGCATATCGATTTGATGTCAATGGAATACCTTAATGTCTGAATGACATCAAATTGATGTCAAAAAGCATTTACAGGACTGTCCTGTAATCAATGTTCGGTGTGTTTTTCTCACCAATATTTGTTACTACATCAAGGTAGTTTAAATGAATTGTTAGGAAACAAAATGCAGTATAAATTCGTAATTTGGAACTGAAGATATCAGATGAAACAAACTTTAATTATATTATATTATAATATAATATAAGATGATCAAACGGCCATCAATGTGTAGATATCAAATAAACGTCAATGTTTTGACATCGAAATCGAAATGCCTTTTTAACGTCATCCTTGATGTCAATTTGATGTCAAGCTGGGGAATATCTTTTCCATTATGATTATAGTATACTGTATCATTTGTATAATTTGAATTGGAAAAAGGCTGTAACATTGAAACATACACTGAAAAATGTGTAAAAAGGGAGGTGTTCCTTCCAGATATTAAAATATTGCACCACGTTCATTTGCATATTCACAGGTATATAGATAAATAATAGTGAGATTACCCTACGGTTTATGAAAAATGTTACATAAAACATTATGCAAGGTGTCTGTCATGAGATCATAATGTTGTCTATGATATAATTATGTTTTTGGCATTGGAATGACACTGGATATGTGTCAACTTTACAAATCCTGCTAAACTATGTTACTGCATCAGAAACTGCAACAATTAACCAGCAAAAAGATGAATACATTTTAAATGAGGAGTCTAAAAACACATTTTCAGACACTCTGTGCTATATATGACTATATTAATACATTTACATTTATGACACATTAGCATTTTTCTCATATCAGTATACACATGTAAATTAAACTTGCAAATGATGATTTGCGTAAATCTAAATATTGGTCTCTCTATGTATTTATTCCTAAAAAAATGCTTTACAAACACACACAAAAACAGTATTTTTAATGAGAAGTCATTAAAATATTGACAGTCTGTTCTGTCGATGGCTAAAAAAACACACATTAACATATATGGCACATTTTATATTTCCCATATGTGTAAACAAATGTGCAAATTAAACGTCCAATCTCATCTAAGTGGTTTAAATGATGCTGCGCAGGAATGTAAATATTGATCTCTCTATGCATATCTAATGAGAACATTTGTGCACCTTCTACTATGAGCATAATAAACTATATTTAATGGCAATATGTACACTCGCTTGGAAAAATACAACAGTTTATTTGCATTTTTTTATGCATTGTTAACCAGAACAAGCATGGACAGTTTCATTATAGAGGAAAAATATTTCACATACTTTAACAACAAGGATTAAACAAGAGAAGAAAGAAAAATAAATAAATAAAAGGAAGAGAGGGTACATATTCATCAATTGACTTACAAAAATATTATCAATTTTCAATTTCTGTAAAAATAAAATTAACATTTAAAAATGATAGCAGGACCGGCATATCCCGTTTTGTATTTACATGTTGGTGTATAAATGGCAAAATTAAAAAGAAAAACTACAAATTATTAATTGGGTTATTAGTATCTTTGGCATAATTTGAAGTAAATCATTTGTAACATGTTAAAATCAAACAACATCATGCAGCACATGTGCCTTTGCCAAGGGCACTTACACAACCCTATACCATGACAGACTCTGGCTTTTGGATTTCTTGTTGGTAACAGTCTGGATGATCCTTTGCTTCTTTGGACACTCAGTTTCTCTTAAAAACATGACCACAGTACATGTTTCCATTGTGTGATGATCCATCCCAAATGACTCTGAGCCCAAAGAAGTTGACAACGCTTCTGGACACTGTTAACATAGGGCTTCCTTTTGGCACAGTACAGTTTTCACTGGTATTTGTATATATAACTACGTATTGGTACTTGACAAATGTTTGGCAAAGTAGTCCTGAGCTCATGTGGTGATACCACTTCTAGATGAATAACGATTGTTGATGCAAAGTTGCCTGAGGGATCGGAGAACGCGATAGTTCAGCTTAGTCTTGTGCCCTTGTCCTTTATGCATTGGAATTCCTCCAGTTTCCAAAGACATGTGCTACACAACACTGAAAAGACGTTTAGGGACTGAAGACACCAAGTGATGAAGTGTTTCAGGTGTAATTTTATTCCATTCTTCCTGCAAACAAGTCTTAAGGTGGGTAGGAGTACAGGCTCTTCGTTGTTGTACCACACATTCTCTATTAGAGACAGGTCAGGACTGCAGGCATGCCAGTCAAGTACCTGCATCCTCTTTCTCCTCAGCCAGGACTTTGAATGTGTGCAGAATGTGCTTTTGCATTGTTTTGTTGAAATATGCATGGGTGTCCCTGGAAAAGAAGGCAGCATATTGCGCTCCAAAATCTCTCTGTACTTTACATCATTAATGGTGCCATCACAGAAGTGCAAGTTATCTTTGCCAAGGGCACTGACACAACCCCATACAACACCATGATGATCGCAGATGCCTCAGAGCTCAGAGAAGTCGACGGCGCTTCTGGACACTGTTAACATAGGGCTTCCTTTTGGCACAGTACAGTATTAACTGACATTTGTGGATGTAAATACATATTGTGGTACTTAACAAAGTTTTGCCAAAGTAGTCCTGAGCCCATGAGGTGATATCGCGTATAGATGAATGAGGATTCTTGATGCAGTGCCGCTTGAGGGATCGGAGATCACGGTAGTTCAGCTTAGGTTTGCGCCCTCGTCCTTTACACACTGAAATTCCTCCAGATTCCTTGAATCTTTTAATTGTTATACATTGTTGAAGGTGAAATATCCAAATGTTTTTTTTTTATCTTTCTTTTCGGAACATTGTTTTTAAACATTTCAATTTTCACACGTATTGATATATGATCTTTTATGATGATGTATATAATATTGCAACCATATATTTATGTTTCTGCTGTAGCAAGATTGGAATAGATGTCAAAACGTTGCATTGTCAAAAATATATTTATATATTACTGCACATGACTACTACAAAAACAACTATTGTATATATGTGACACATATACATTTTTCCCCCATATGAGAACACACTTAAATGACGTTGTGCTTGAATGTAAATATTGAAATCTCTCTATATGCATCTCTAATGAGAATATATGAGCATCTTCAGCCACAAGCATATTAAGCCGTATCCAATAAGAGTACACTTGTATGCAAACAACCAACTATTTTAGCATATTCCATTTCATATTCACAGGTTTATGGATAAGAAAATAAAACCCATAAATTATTAATTAAGTTGCCAAGGTATGCACTGCATAATGGCATATTTTGGAGATATCCTACCATTTGTGTCATGTTAAAATCAAACAACATTATGCCGCGCATCTGATGATACAAACCCAAAAACAGCAACTTGAACAAACTCACAGAGTCATTGTGTGCTTTTAAAAGGCCAAAAGTTGGTCTGAGCTCACGGTGAGTGTGCTTGTGTGTCGGCCTGTGTTTATTGTGTATATCTGAGGGCTTTGTGCTTTATTCACATGGGTAATCTGGCGGCCAGTCCTAACGAGGCTGTCACAAACCCCCCATAATGAGCCTCAAAAAGATGAATGTAAAAACGCATCCATTACCGGGCCTTCATCTTCCTGTTCATTAGCTTAGCATAAGGTTACAATACATTACTCTGGCCCTTAACAACACCTCTCGCTACCCTGAGGAAGAAAAACTCCATTGTGGTCCCCAAGATCTTGCTATGGAAACAGATTGAAGAGAAATTTGTATTATTATTATATTATGTTACTCCTCTTCTGTTTGTGCCCGTCATTGAGTGATACAGTGTAAAGTGTTCATAGGATAAAAGGCACAGTATGTACAACCCCAAACCAGAAAAGTTGGGACAGTATGAAAAATGCTACTAAAAAGGAAAGTAGTATTTTCAAAATTTATTTTGACTTGTATTTCATTGTAAACAATACAACGAACATTATTTAATGCGAAGCAACACGGTGGCTCAATGGTTAGCACTGCCGCCTCACAGCAAAAAGGTCGCTGATTCGAGTCCTGGCTAAACCAGTTGGTATTTCTGTGTGAAGTTTGCATGTTCCCCCACAGTCCAAAAACATGCGCTACACAACACTTAAAAGATGTTTAGAGACTGAAAACATCAAGTGATGAAGTGTTATAAGTGTAGTTTTGTCCCATTTCATCCTGCAAACAAGTCTTAATGTGGGCAACATTACGGGGTCTTTGTTGTCACATTTTGCACTTCAAAATGCACCACACATTCTCTATTGGAGACAGGTCGGGACTGCAGGCAGGCCAGTCAAGTACCTGTATCCTCTTTTTCCGCATTCAGGACTTTGAATGTGTACACAATGTGGTTTTGCATTGTCTTGTTGAAATATGTATGGGCGTCCCTGGAAAAGGCATGTACATTTCAGCATTAATGATGCCATCACAGAAGTGCAAGTTACCTTTGCCAAGGGCACTGACACAACCCCATACCATGACACACCCTGGCATTTGGACTTGTTGCTGGTAACAGTCTGGATGATCCTTTTCTTCTTTGGTCCAGAGCACACGGCATGAATTTATCCTAAATGATACCTGAAATACTGATTCATCTGACCACAGTATACGTTTCCACTGTGTGATGGTCCATCCCAGATGCCTCCAAGCCCAGAGAAGTCAATGACGCTTATGGACACTGTTAACATAGGGCTTCTTTTTGGCACAGTACAGTTTTCACTGGCATTTGTGGATGTAACTACGTATTGTGGTACTTGACAAAGGTTTGCCAAAGCAGCTCTGAGCCAATGTGGTAATATCGCTTCTAGATGAATAACGATTCCAGACCTTTCTTGAATGCTGCCTTTGTACCAAATTATAAATTCAATCGCCTGTTGACATCACCTGTTTCAAATCACATCATTATTTAACCAATTTACCGGATTACTATCCCCTAAACTGCTCCTGTCCCAACTTTTTTTGGAATGTGTTGCAGGTCTGAATGACAGGAAATGATGTATATTTACAAATTAACTGAAGTTGAGCAGACAAAACATGAAATATTTTGTGTTTATATTGTCTGCAATATATAAGTCAAAGTAAATTTGGAAATCACTTTATTTTACTGCATTTTCCATACTGTTTCAACTTTCTCCTGATTTGGGGGTATATATGTATATATACACAGAGAGAAATGGAGAGAGAGAGAGATACTCCCACTGTTACTTTGTATTTTTATTCATTGTAATAACACTTTTACTTACTATTTACTATTAGTACTATTTTTTTTCATGCATTCTTTCTGGATGCACCTTTAATGCATCTTTAAAAATAAAAAGATCTCAAATTAATCATAAAAAAGGAAAATAAAATCTCCATTGAGTCAGTAAGTGGTCTGATGAAACAATACATACTTGCTGGAATTATCATAACGGCGTTTGGCAGATATGCTGTCACTCTGTTCCTATTGTATCTGCTCTTTCTTTGTCTTGTGTCTTCTTTTGCCGAGCGCAGACAGTATGGTTCGTTTTTGGCAGGCGGCCTCGGTTTCCACAGCAACTTTATAATTGCTTTGGAAACAGTCCAGACGCTACTGGATGCCGAGGAATTATTGATGTCAAAAAGAAACATGTATGAAATGAGGAAATATGCATGCAGCCATATGGTCCTGTGCACATCCGTGTACGGCGAAACCGTGGCATCGCCTTTTACAATGTTTTTCAAAGACAATTAAAATGTCACAACACATGCTCTGTAAAATGCTTAAGTGATTGGGCGTATTATGACTCCATTAGGGCATTTTGCATGTCACAATATTATTTCATCTGATTTAAGTGTGAAGTCTTGAAGTATTTAATGGATGCAAAATCTTCAGTCGCAAAGGTGGCATGCTATCTGTATAATAACGTACTGTAAACACTCAAGACATTGGTGTCAGCACAAATTAAATTCCATCTGATTTCATTTCTGAATGAGCAGAATGATTTTCATTAAATTAATATATGAATAAATAATAAATAATTGCTAAATAACGAAATAATTGAACTGATCATGAACTATAAATTGTTACATTTTAGTTAATTGACAAAATAAATGAATGACAATTAAAAAAACTTAAATGAAATTTGACAAATATTACAATATTACTAATACAAAAATTGGCAATTAAAATAAGGTATTAAAATGACTAAAACAGAAATAAAAAAGCTAAATAACATTATTATAACAATGGAAATCTACATTTCATAAACTATAATAATAATAATAATAATAATAATAATAAAGAAAATAAAACAATAATAAATAATAATAATAATAAATAAAATAATAATAATAATAATATGTATACAAATAATAATAACAATAATAATAAATAAAATAAAATTATTATAATTACAATAATAATAATAATTATTATTATTATTATTATTATTATTGTTATTATTATTATTATCATCATCATAATAATTATTATTATTATTTGTATACATATTATTATTATTATTATTATTATTATTATTATTATTATTATTTGGGTTGTTATATAACAATAACTAAAGCTAACAATTTATAGTTTACATTAAAATGTAAAAACAAAAACAAAAAAATAATACTTCAAAAAGGCAATGAACAGTATTACTTACACATACACAAATATGTAAAATAAAGTATGTATATATTACATTTCTCTATACAAAAATGAAAACAAATATAAAAATATATATTGAACATTTTTAAAATAAATAAAAAAATATTATTAACATTATTAACACACGCGCACACATAAACACACACACATATACATTTTTTCGTTTATATAATTATTTATTTATAGGCCTATCTAAATCAACATAGACTTATTCTGAAAATGTAGCCCTATATACATTTCTGGAGATGAATTATGTAGCCAGACGTACGTACGGCTGCATTTTTTCTTTAAAGCGAACGCTTCGGGGCAGTATGACGCCGTTCCTTTTCACGCTTACCAGCTGACCACTTACCTTAGTATAGACGGCTTTCCTGCTGTTGCCAGTTTGTCCAGTAGCTCGCCATGTATGTCGGTGGACTTAAGACGCAGAGAGCAGCTGACCACGACGATGAGGTTAGAGTCTGGCAAAGAATGATTCCAGAAAGTGGGTAAGACAAAAACAGAAGTAAACCAAATAAACAAGTAAATAACAGGGTGAGAATGTGGTAAAATCTGAAAACGTGGTAAAAATCAGGCGAGGGCTTTTCATTTTTGGGTTGCTTTTTAAAACTGTCAGTTGGGTTTAGGGAAGTGGGTGGGTGGGTCAATCTGTGCTTTTGAAACCACTATTGGTTGGGATTAGGGAAGTGGGTTGGCAGGTCAATTGGTGCTTTTGAAAACACTATTGGTTGGGGTAAGGGAAGTGGGTTGGCAGGTCAATTGGTGCTTTTGAAACCACTATTGGTTGGGATTAGGGAAGTGGGTTGGCAGGTCAATTGGTGCTTTTGAAAACACTATTGGTTGGGGTTAGGGAAGTGGGTTGGCAGGTCAATTGGTGCTTTTGAAAACACTATTGGTTGGGGTTAGGGAAGTGGGTTGGCAGGTCAATTGGTGCTTTTGAAAACACTTTTGGTTGGGATTAGGGAAGTGGGTGGGTGGGCGCGTCAATCGGTGCTTTTGAAAACACTATTGGGTGGGATTAAGGAAGTAGGTGGGTGGGCGGGTCAATCGGTGCTTTTAAAAACACTATTGGTTGGGTTTCGGAAAGGAGGAGGGTGGGTCAACAGCGGCCTCTTGTGGATTTACACGAGAACAGCAGGTGCGAATGGCATTAGCGAGGGAAATCTGAGATCTCAAAAAGCGTACACAGCGGCCTCTGGTGGAATCGTGAAAACAAAAACTGCAAAAAACGTACCTCCTGGAGACATACTTGGCACTCTCCAGAAATGTATATAGCAGTACGTTTTTAGAATGAGCCTATGTTGATATAAGTATGTGCACTGTAATGAATCGGTACCTCTTTCTTTATTCTTCAAATTTCTTTATTGCTTTTGATGATTCCACAAAGTGCCTTTTCAATCGACAGAATGTTTCCATTCCTCAAAGTTTAAAATAAAAAGTAAATAAAAATGTCATTAAAATGCTTTACACACTAAACAAATACACTGGAAATTGTTGTTTAAAGAATTGTTGACTGAATGGTTCTTATGGGAAATAAAAGAAAGTGTTCTCCCCTAGCATCACTGCAGAATTTTTTTAAATTTTATTATTATATATTTATTATTTTTTGTTTATTAAAATGTGTAATTAGATCTTACTGATCAGCTAAAATGTTCCTCATTCTGATGAAGCAGAACATTGAGCCGCATGTAAGTGCAGAGGTTTTTTGTTTTGATTTGCGTGAGTAATGTCTTAGAGAACTAGGACAAGCGCTTGGCGTGACGAAGAATCTTCCAGTGGTTTCTCTTACCTATATAAGATGTTCTTCCTCTGCCCAAATGCTGCAAGAGTCACAGACACATTAACCAGGGCTCCGGTGACACTCATTAAAGTAACATATCGAGTCCCCAGGTGAATTAGTAGGCAAATGCTTTATTGCTTTACATGGGCGTAAAAAAATCGTTATAGTGTGAGAGAAAAAACACGCAGAGCTCTCCGTCTCCGGCTTTTCTCATTGTGTTATGAAAGAACGTGCTAATAGGAGATGAAAATGACTTCCTGGCTGGTCTTTTTTTTTTTTTGTGGGGTTAATTTATGCCCTGTGAGTCTCTCTCGGGTGCGAAGAGGCTGAGAGATTGGTGTGAAGTTTTGTTGAATGGAGCTGAGGCCAACAGACTCGCCAAACACACACATGCTAACGCTAACAGTATACACAGACAAGTCTTCGCAGCTTTGGACAGAAGACACGGGCTATGATTGAGCGCTGCTAAATATTTGAGCTCATCAAGATCGCAGGTAAACATTGTATTTGTAACCGATAAATGATTAGCAGTATTTGCTAGAGCTAGCAGGAATGAAATTGCAGAGTTAGCATGTACATTTAGCACAATCTGATGTAGGATTTGCATAAAATGAGCTAAACAAATATCTGACTATGAGAACGCTCATTTTAATGAACTGGATAGCAATTATAAAACCTTCAAAAGCGAAAACGTAAGGATTTGTGTATAGGGTGGACAGTAAATATACATATTTAACCTGCAGTTATGTAGTATAATGTGTGCTTTTTTTAAAGAGTTGATATCTTCACTCACCGGCCACTTTATTAGGTTCACCTTAGTAGTAGGGTTGGACCCCCTATTGCCTTCAGAACTGCCTTAATCCTTCGTGGCATAGATTCAACAAGGTACTGGAAATATTCCTCAGAGATTTTGGTCCATATTGACATGATAGCACCACGCAGTTGCTGCAGATTTGTCGGCTGCACATCCATGATGCCAATCTTCCATTCCATCACATCACATGCTCTATTGGATTGAGATCTTGTAACTGTGGAAGCCACTTGAGTACAGTAAAGTCATTGTAATGTTCATGAAACCAGTCTGAGATTATTCACGCATTATGACATGGCACGTTATCCTGCTGGATGTAGCCATCGGAAGATGGGTACACTGTGGTCATAAAGGGATGGACATGGTCAGCAACAATACTCAGGTAGGCTGTGGCATTGACATGATGCTCAATTGGTACGAATGGCCCAGCGTTGTGCCAAGAAAATATCCCCCACACCATTACTCCAGCATCACCAGCCTGAACCATTGATACAAGGCAGGATGAATCCATGCTCTCATGTTGGTGATGCCAAATTCTGACCCTAGCAGTAGAAATCGAGAATCATCAGACCAGGCAAGGTTTTTACAATCTTCTTTTGTCCAATTTTGGTGAGCCTGTGCGAATTGTAGCCTCAGTTTCCTGTTCTTAGCTGACAGGAGTGGCACCCGTTGTGGTCTTCTGCTGCTGTTGCCCATCCGACTCAAGGTTGGACGTGTTGTGGGTTCAGAGATGCTCTTCTGCATGCCTCGGTTGTATCGAGTGGTTATTTGAGTTACTGTTGCCTTTCTATCAGCTGAAAACAGTCTGGCCATTCTCCTCTGACCTCTGGCATCAACAAGGCATTTGCACCCACAGAACGGCCACTCACTGAATATTTTGTCTTTTTCAGACTATTCTCTGTAAACCCTAGAAATGTGCTGTGCCTGAAAATCCCAGTAGATCCCAGAAATACTCAGACCAGCCAGTCTGGCACCAACAACCAACTGAAAATTGAACCAACTGAACTGCAGCAGATCGTCTTGATCATGTCTGCATGCCTAAATGCATTAAGATGCAGCAGTGTGATTGGCTGAATACGAATTTGCGTTAACGAGCAGTTGGACAGGTGTTCCTAATAAAGTGGCCGGTGAGTGTATGCGTACAGTTCAATAAAGTGTATTAGTGTATTAATTAAGTGGTTTTGTTGTCCTCAAAGTCCTCGGAGAGTAGATTAGTACACATATTTGATATTAGGTTAAGTTTAGGTTGCCAGAATCTAAGGACAATGTTATTTTAAAGTCCAATAACAACGTGAAATGACGTTGATATTTTGAGGATATTAGATTGTATTAGAAAGTGACCAAAATCCAACGTCAAGCCAACATCTTAAACCAATGTCACATTGACATCAAATACTGATAAATACTGACATACTGAACCAAAATCCAACGTCTGATAGATGTCATAGTGGTAACGTCAACATAACATCAAGCTGTAACATCATTAGACGTTGATGCTTTGTTGTTTTTAGGTTGCACTGGAAAGTAACCAAAATGCAGCATCTTTCTGACGTTGGACATTGATGTCAGCCTGACATTGGGTTCCGACGTCAATGTTGGAGTACAACACCAATCTGACGCCATGTTGATGTCCTAGGCCTGCTGGGTTTGTTCAGCACATTTTTAAGCATAATAGTTTTAGTGATTAATTTTTAGTGCATAATTCATTTGGTCTTTGCCATGATCAAAGTACATAATATTTTACTAGTTATTTAGCAAGATGCTAATATTCAGCTTAAAGCGCATATATCCGAATCAGAATCAGAAAGAGCTTTATCAGAAAGAGCTTTATTGCCAGGTATGTTCACACATACGAGGAATTTGTTTTCGTGACAGAGCTTCTACAGTGCAACAGGATTACAGAGACAGGACAAAAAACAGATAATAAATATGTTTAAAAATACAAAAAATAAATAAATAAATAAAATAAAAA
Organism: Danio aesculapii; assembly: GCF_903798145.1. Taxonomy (NCBI): domain Eukaryota; kingdom Metazoa; phylum Chordata; class Actinopteri; order Cypriniformes; family Danionidae; genus Danio; species Danio aesculapii. The sequence goes on from NC_079458.1 coordinate 36,923,887, forward strand.
AATAAATAAATAAAAATACAAAAAAATAAAAAATACAAAAAAATAAAAAATACAAGAAAAAAAATTAAAATAATAAAATACAAATAAAATAAAATAAAAATAAAATAAATAAAAAATACCTATATATATATATATATATATATATATATATATATATATATATATATATATATATATATATATATATATATATATATAGCACTAACCCATTCTGTTGAAAAAACAGATAATAAATATATTTAAAAAAAACCCAAATAAATTAATTAATTAAAAAAATTACAAAAAAAAAATACAAAAGAAAAAAATACAAAAAAACAAAAAAATACAATAAAAAATAAAAATAATAAAATACAAAAAAAAATAAAATAAAATAAAATAAAATAAATAAAAAATACCTATATATATATATATATATATATATAGCACTAACCCATTCTGTTGGGTGAGAATGGATTATAACGTATCTAGTTGTGCCTTTAATTATTGTCCTGTAATGCAAAACGTGGTGAAATTCAATAATATGATCCTTGTTTGGATGTTACAGCTCTGAACTAGTAAAACTGCGAAGCCGTTCACAAAGACAGGTACAAATGAATTGAGGAGAGTATCAAAATACAAGCACTCCTGTGAGTCTGCCAAAGCCAATGGAAAAGAAAACAAGCCAAGAGCAGATCACGTTTGCAGAGGCTTCAGGGACCACAGGGGCCCCTGGCCGTCAGGAGCCTTCGTCAGAGACGCTTATCCACTGTCAGACGCAGCTAAAAATGATTTCGCAAAAGTGGGGTTAGAAGTTCACGGCTCTGCTTTTCCACATCGCTCTCAGACCAAACCTTTTCACCAGGAGCGGCCCTGTGCTGATTTATTCACTCTGTATAAACTCCACAAGCTTATCGCTTCATGATCTGCTGTTCAGGCTTTCTACAAACCACTATTACTGACATTATCTTTACTTAAGGGTAATTATTATCCACACCAACTTTTCTGTCTGTGCAATAAATTTGAGTAAACAGCGTTCTTAAACAAATTAAAAATGAGAAATTACGGTTTGTGCCATATTTTTAGCTGTGCAATTCTGGCAACCACAGTTACCAGTTTTAAACCGTGTGTAATTTTTACATATGCTTTCTAAAATCATCAGATTTTTCATTTCCTAATGTTAGTATAGTGAGAACAGGATGGCCACTGGCTAATTTGAATAACTCAGTATAATATATAAATGGATATACCAACACGAATAATTCAACATTTTGATTTAGTGGCTAATTGTATGTGTATGATCTCACTTATAATTTTGAATGTTTTAAATTTATTTTTGAAGTTGGAGAGAGAGGGAGGTGGGATCAGGAAAGGGCCATGAGTCAGGTCTCGAACTCAGGACACGCGCAGTACAGTTGCGCCACAGTATACTGCATGCTGGCACACTGACCACTAGAGTATTGGCGCCAACTAATTTGAACATTTTCATACAGTTTGCTCTTCCCTTAATTATGGTGAAGTTTAGCGGTGGGGTTTGGCAGCATACATTTTTGTATAAATGCAGTTGTATACATGCATACTTGTAGCCACTTTTCTGACAACAAGTAAAATAGTTAGATTTCCTCTTGAAATGAGGCTGGATATACACAAATTTGTGCTCAATGTACTCTAAATCCATTGATTACATTAAGACATAAAATTGTTCTTTATTTATTACATTATTATATAATATTTATATTATTATTTAATAATAGCAAGGGCAATATTTTGGACTATAATTAATGTAAATATTGTACAATAAGGTACATTTTGAAAGCTAAATATTTTAATATTATACTTTATTTTAACTTCGTCTTAGTACATTTGTGCATGCTTTACTCACAAAGCTTGTAAATGTCCATTTTTGCCTATTGTAATACAAGTGATTTGTTATGTAATAGTTGTATTTAATTCTTTTATGGTATATCATTCATTTAATTATTTATTTATTTGCTTGCTTAGCTACTAGTACCAACCAATATACTTACTTATGGATGTGTTTGTCTGCAACAAAAGAGCTTAGATTTTTATTGGATAATTAATTAAAGTAAAGGCGATCTTGGGGGAAGAGCTTGAAAATGTGCAAAACATTTGTCCTATATTACAAACTTCCAAAACCTTTTCCTTCACTTTATTTATTTTTTCATAGCCTAACAAAATGATAGATTTTTAAACACTTACTTACTAATCACTAGGGCCAGACAGAATCTGCGGACGTTTTTTGCTATTTCTGCGCAGAATTTTGTAAAAAATCTGCGGATTTATGTGGAATGATTTTGGGAATATGATAACTAAAAATTTAATATATTAAATAAAAATTAACACCTTTAATAACTTTTATTTAATGTTTTCAATGCAAATCCAATTACATCCACTTAATTAGTCTAAAGCCTCTCATATAATACATCAACTAAAAGAAAGAAAATATTACTTTTCAAACCATATTGTAAATAAATCAAGTGAACATTTTCTTATTTGTTAATAATATTACTGAAATTTATTTAAAAACTGAATAAATATACATTTTACACATTTGCACAAGTAAATAAATAGACTCAATGATGTGCTAAATGTTTTTTTCTGCGCGCGCAGATTGTGGGCCTACTAATTACTTGCATATTCTAACAGTAAAAGAGAGAGTCAATCTCAGAAAAAAGAAAACATCAAAACAAAGAAAAACAAAGCTCTTTTATAAAAAATAAATGAATGTCTTATATAAAAAATGCTTAATTTTAAAATGTCACAGGAAAAATGTCATTTTCATATGTTATTATACATTACTGCATTATTTTATAACATTTATCTTTGGAATTATATTACATTATTGCTAATAATAATAATATAAATTATATTTATAAATGTTATTTGATATTATTACCAAATTTCAACTTTTGCACTTGTTTTACTGGGTCTTTACTGGATCTGTAGAATATAGGTTAGGTTAGGTTACTTTATTTATACCCGAAGGTAGATTTGGTTTGCAGTCAAGAGTCTTCATCTCACAACAGTGCCACACAAAGGAACTCACACAGTAACAACAACAAATAAACATTAGGACATAAAACATAAAAACACTTATAAAAGTATAAATTAATAATCACTTCAAGTGTCCACCCCCCCGAATAAATGTTTAAAACGATCTAAAATATACAGGTCACCGAAATACATCAGCTTTAGTCTATGCCTTATTTAAATATCTAATGGCTGCTGGTATGAAACTATTTTGTATCGTTTCGTTCTACAGCTTAATACTAGAAACCTGCGACCAGAAGGAAGGAGCTGAAATTCTGAGTGTAGGGGATGAGCAGTGTCACTTAAAATTGAATTTGTGATTCTCTTTAGCTGCTGGGTGTACACAGCCTCTAGATTAGCTAGTGACACCCCAGTTAGCTTACTGGACCACTTAACTTTTTGATTTAGTGAGTTTTTATTCTTTTACCCTTGCTATATTTTTTTGTTTTTGCCTGAATACAATTATTTTATTATTAACTTTGGGGGAGACAGAACATTCCCCTTCTGTGTTTCAAAGCTGTGTAACACTCTCTCCATCAGCAAATTCCCAGTTGTCAGAAAGTTTTAAATCAATTCTTAAAACATTTTATTTTTGCTTTTACCTGATCTTTCATTTTACATGGTCTTACATTACTTTTATATATTCATATATAAAATATATATAATCATGCTTCCAGTGGAACAAACTGTATTTGTCATTATAATGTCTGATTAATAGTGTCATTACTCTGTGTAGATACATACTGTTATAGAATCCATGATATTTATAATGGCTTCATGACAATCATGTTTATAACAGATTTATTTACAAGTTTCGTTGTCTTGGTAATGTCAAGTTGTCATAACAAACAATGTCATCTTTACATTTAAAATGTCATTTGACAGTTAATAACAGTTAAGCATGCTTAAAATCTCATTCACAATATATGTCATGTAGGCTTGTGCCGGTATTCGGTAATGCAATAAATCACGGTAATGAATATGCACGATATTGTTATCTCAGGCACATTAAAATACCGTGAAAAATAATAGATCCGAATTTATATTTGAGAACGCGCCTTAGCTTATTTTCCATCAACCGCTTGAAGAAACACTGCGTATATGCCGCGCAGAACTGATGTGCACTCTGATGTAAACAATCCCCACATGTAGAAGCACTGTGTGCACGCAGTGTGCATCCAAAAAAATGCAGAGGGATTGCTGATCGAAGACGGTTTCCCTTTGCACATTCACTTTGATATAATTGCTCAAGTTTACTTTTATATTGTGTATTGTTTTATTTATATTTATTTGTATTTAAATGTTTGAAGTACTTTTAGTTAATTAAAAAGTTATTAAAGTTACTAAGTTGACGAAACTGAAGTTTTTTGTGTTTTTTTACCTGTTTCTCTAGTAAAATTACAATATCGTGATAATACCGTATACCATGATAAAAGCTCAATCAATTAATCGCAGCATGAAAATGTGATACCGGCACATGCCTAATGTCATGATTATAAAGTTTCATGTCATGATTCTAAAAATCATGAAAGTGTTACCTTAAGTTTATTTAAATATGTGTACGCATGTGACAGTGTGTACTGTATGTGTGTGGACTATTACTTTTTAATAATGCTAATAAAAGAGAGCCAATCAAAATAAATGAATAAATAAATCAATGAAAAACTAGAACAGCGAATGTCATACACAGTAGAATATTCATATTTTTCAAAACTAGATTTGTCTATATTATAAATGAATCAATCAATCAATCCTTCAATTAATTAATCCATCAATCAATTAACAGACACATACATAGGCCACCATTTTGTAGCCTTTCTCTTTTATGATTAAACTTTTTTAAAGTGCTTACCATTCGATATGTGTCGTCATGATTATAAAAATGATAAAGACTTGAACTGAAGTGTTACCTTAAGTTTATTTATATAAGTATGTGCTCATGTGTACGCAATAATAAATGAATATATCAATGAAAAACTAGAACAGCGAATGTCATACACAGTAGAATATTCATATTTTTCAAAACTAGATTTGTCTATATTATAAATGAATGAATCAATCAATCCTTCAATGAATTAATCAATCAATCAATTAACAGACACATACATAGGCCACCATTTTGTAGCCTTTCTTTTATGATTAAACATTTTTAAGTGCTTACCATTCGATATGTGTCATGTCATGATTATAAAAATGATAAAGACTTGAACTGAAGTGTTACCTTAAGTTTATTTATATAAGTATGTTCATGTGTACGCAATAATAAATCAATGAAAAACTAGAACAGCGAATGTCATACACAGTAGGATATTATTATATTTTAAAACTAGATTTGCCTATATTATGAATCAATCAATCAGTCCTTCAATGAATGAATGAATCAATCAATCAGTGAACAGACACATACAATACGTAGGCCACCATTTTGTAGCCTTTCTCTTAATCATTTTAAAGTGCTTTCCATCCAGTTTCCTAGCGCCAATTCATAATCACAACAAACCTCAGGTATAACTTCATGTACTCAGAGAGTGTTGAGAAATAAAAGCGAAACATTACGCAGGCTATTAGTGTCGCTAGTAAAATCATTTCAAAACCTCGACTGTCTTTCCTCACAGCAGCCGCTCCCAGAACGACTTGTTTTCCATGCTCCGGGATGATATTTTGGCATTAGTTCAAAGGTTTCCCTCTTTCCTATCCTTCTCTTGCCGCCGTGGCTCTTTCTCTGCCATCTGCAGACCACGCTCCGTCCCGAACACAAGGGGGATCAGAAAGGTGTTATTTTTCAAAGCGGGCCCGTGCGCCTCCTGCTGGGGCGTCCCGGGCGCGTGGCCCTCCCCGTCGCCCGCCTCCTCCAGCCGAGCCCTTTGAGGGGGTCAGCACTGTGGCCTGTATAACATGGGTTACTGCTGATGCTGGTTGGTCACACTTGATGAAGCCTTTAAAGAAGAATCCGGCCTTTCATGCTTGGTTTCTATTAAAATTCTGCAGGCGGCCTGCGCTTCCGCGTGCCGCAGGAAGGGGGCAGTGTTTAACCGCACTTCATAAGCGCCTACTTTAGGACCAGATGAGGATCCACTCTCCATTTTAGCTGGAGCCGGTGTGGAAGTGTGAAGATCCTGCACAAAATGAGAGTCTGTAACGTGAGAGAACTCCACACGTGTAGCCGCTGATGTGGAGGTCAGATCTGTCATACTTATGTGCGGTTATTTTAGGAGGAAAATATTGTTAGTGTCTGTGCTTGCATTTGCGTTTGAGGAAAATAAGAGATGGGCAAAATACATTTGTTCTGTTTGTTAGTGCACATAATTTATATCATGGAACTGTACTGCAAAATTATTAATCATAGTTTATTCTGAGAATAGAATAAGTGTAAAAGAATATACAGTTGACAACATTTGATGCGAATCAAAATAGTTTGTCATGTAGTTCAATAGTTTTAGGACAACTTTGAAGAAAGGTGATGATCAAATTTTGACTACTGTATTAAGTATTATTAAACATACAGCTAGTACACTCGATCAAATTAGCACATACAATGCTTAGCATAGATGAGTACATCCATTTTGAAAATGAATATTTTTATCAATTTTTCAGTTAATATTGGTAAAATGTTTTGGTGCATTTAAACAAAACAGATTTATTAAATAGATATATTAAAATAATATTTTAGCCACCAAACATATTTAGAAATTAAAAGATAATACAATTACATTCAAGAAAAATATTGCATAAATAAATTACAACCTACAAAATTTCTACAAAATTTTTCTCTTTTTTTGCTTCTTGATTTTTTTTATTTAATATTTTTTCTATAACATATAAGTAATCGGATCTTTATCGTACGTTATTTTGTTAGATAAGCTCTGCATTTGGCTTCAGTACTGACTAATTTAATGCACAAATATAATATTGTATAGTTTCCTATTAAAAATATCAATTTAAAAGATTTGCGAGGGGTGTACGCATATATTTTGAGCACTGTATAATATCTATCTATCTGTCTATCCATCTATCCATCTATCTACATGTATCTATCTACATGTATCTATCTATCTATCTATCTATCTATCTATCTATCTATCTATCTATCTATCTATCTATCTATCTATTTATCTGTCTGTCTGTCTGTCTAATTAATTTTGGATATACACATTATACTTTAAAGTGCTAAAATATTAATTTTTTTAAAGATTTTTTATGGTTTGTGTTAACACTGATGGCTGCTAAACTTTCTGAAGTTTAAAAAGTGAATGTCATTAATTTGACAAAATGATTTTGTTTTAATGGTTATGTAATATCATGGTTAAGTAGTGTTTTTTGTTTGTTTGTTTGTTTGTTTGTTAAACCTACGTGGACTGTCTGCCTAATCTTGGCCAGGGCGCTCTTGTAAAAGAGATTTTTAATCTCAATGTGCTTTTCCAGGTAAAATAAGGGATATAATAATAATAATAATAATAATAATAATAATAATAATAATAATAAAATGATAATAATAATATCACTATATTCACATATTTACTATCAAAACTCTTTCCATATGACACGTCTAACATATAAGGATGTGATTTAAAATAAACCTAAATCATTTAACATTTTAATTGTTAAACATCTGAAATTAAGTAATTTTGTTGTTTTATTTATAAAAATAACAAAGAAAAATAAAAAAAGACTTACATAAATAATTATTTGCTTGTTTGTTTATTTGATTGTTTTTTCAAGATTATTCTTGATGTATTTTTACAGGTTTTAATGAACAGCTTGTAACTTCACCCATTCCTCTTACTAACATAGCATTTTGCATTATTATTAAGTTATTATATTAAGTTATTATATTTATATTAATTAGTTATATAGTTAAAACTATAAGTTATTAAGTTGAATTATATTTTAAAATATTATATAATTGTAGCATTGAACTTTTAAATTAAATAGCAATATAAACGTTATCGATTTTATTAGTAGTAGTAGTAGTAGTAGTAATAGGAAACTAGAATATGATCAATTAGTTATGACAGCATATGTTTTTAGTTCATTGTAATTTATTAAACTAAGTTAATCATGTTCTAACTTAATTTTATACATTGCGCAAGCTGTTTTAAGTCAGTTTAACATATATAAGTTCAAAGGACTCAAGGTTAATTTGATTCAGCTTAAAAATTCAAGGCAATCAGGTTTTTTTACAGTGTAATAGTAGTAAACACTTTAACTTGATAACATTTATTAATACATGAATTAATATTTACAGTCATCGAGGAAGACATTTCATTTAATAATGAATGAAAATACAACTTTTCATTTATTGTTTTTGTTCATTTTAAATATTGAGATTTACTCTAATGAATTATTACAATTTACATCATAACTAAGGTAGTTAATCTGATCTTACAAAGTATGACTTGTTATCAGTGTGCGAATTATACATTGGCAATCGGGGGTCCACTTTTTTCAGTAGTAGTTTGGTAATACATACTTCAGTGAATCAAATTTATGAACGTATTTAAATGACATCTAATTTATTATTAAAA
>NC_079458.1:36937438-36977438 GCF_903798145.1 Danio aesculapii
CAAGCAAAATGTTGCAAAAAAATAAAAAATTACAACCTTCAAAAATTAAACAATATTTTTCACATTTTTTGCTTCTCTTGATTTTTCCTATTTTTAAATTTGTATTTAATATTTTTCTATAACATATAAATTTAGGTGTACTAGTTTTTGGACCGTTATCGTAAGCTATTTTGTTGGATAAGCTCCTGATTTGGCTTCAGCACTGACTAATCTAATGTATATGCACAAATATAGTATTTATAGCTTCCTATTAAAATATTAATTTAAAGAATATAGATTTGTGAGGGGTGTACTTATATATGCTGAGCACTGTACAGTCACAGTTCAAAATACACCTAGATTATAAACCCCAAGAGAGTTTAAAGCATTCAGGCACAAGAAATGCTACCATTTGTAACTTTAATTAAAAAACAAAAACAAATTGAACTATTTTAACAGTAAAGTCTTTGCAATGATATTTTATATTTGATTTGTCAATTTCTGCACCTGAAAATGATTTGACTACCCTGAAAATGATAAAGCACTGCTTATGTAATTTTTTATTTGCTCTATTGTGTTAATCTAATCTTGAAATTTGTTTACTATATTCCATGCATGATTCACTCACCTACAGAATCATCCCAAAGAATCGATCTAAAATTAATAAGTCATTTTCAAATAAAGCTTTTCAAGCCACCTATTGAAATTATACATACTGTATATTGCAATATATATTGCAGAAATACAAAATGTCACAATGTCAGATTTGTCCAATATTGCAGCCTTAAAAAAAATAATTTACACATTTACACATGCACTAGTTATTATTATTATTATTATTATTATTATTATTATTATTATTATTATTATTATTTAGTTATCGATTATTATACATATTGTATCTATATACTTTAATATGAATACATATTTATTATTACTAATAATTTATTAATAATATTTATAATAATTATTATTATTGTTATTATTTAGTTATTGTTTATTATACATATTGTATTTATATACTTTAATATGAATACATATTTATTACTAGTAATAATTTATAAATAATATTTATTATTATTATTATTATTTAGTTATTGTTTATTATACATATTGTATTTATTTAACATGAAACATATTTAATAGTAGTAATAATTTATTAATAATAGTTATTACTATTATTATTATTATTATTATTATTATTATTAATATTTAGTTATTGTTTATTATACATATTGTATTTATATATCATGAAAACATATGTATTAATAATAATAATAATAATAATAATAATCATTAATTTATTAATATTGTGTATTATTATTATTTGAATAATAAATAAGTAAGTAAGTAAATAAATAAATAATGCTCTTGAATGAGATGTTTATTTTCCATAGTGTCATTACTCAAAATTATAAGTAATTTGGTAACATAAGGTTGTAATTGTTAATGTATGTACTAACATAAACAATGGTCGATACATTTATTACAGTATTCATATTTGGAAATAAAGGAATGAATAAATGGAAATAAAGTTGTTCAGCGTTCATAGCTAGCATATGTTAACTCACGGTCATTAACTAATGTGAACAAGCCCAACTTTGGATTTTAATCATGCATCAGTAAATGTTGAACTACCTACTATATGATTAATAATTGCTGTACAAGTATTGCTCATATTTAGTTCATGTTAGTAAATATATTAATTAACATTAACTAATTAAGCCTTATTGTAAAGTTGACCAGTATTGCTTCATGATACACATTTATGTATTGATGTATTGTGTATATAGGATAGTGTATTCTATGTTGTTATGCTTTGCTTCTACTAGGTGAGACTTTTTAACTTTATGTAAGGGGTCTACAGATGAAAAATAGCCATATAAATGTGTGTTGACCCTGTAAACAAACTAAACTACATTTGCACTTATTAATTAAAATTTAAAAACTTTTATTAATAAATGTACACATAAATCTAGCTATGTGTCATTACACTATATACATACACACTGCATACACACCATAATTCATTTTAAGTTTTTGTAAAGAAGCTGATTTAGCCCACTGAAGTGGTTTTATAAACCCACTATAGTACAAATATCTATTTGTTGACTTATTTTTGTCTCCACCCCGATCTGAAACCCGAGAGGCTGAGAAACTGTCGATTTATTCTGCTATCTCGGGATGTCAGGCATCCATCCTCCAGTGTTATTGCTTAATCCGATTCATTTGGCCTCAGCGTGGACTGGCGTTGTGTGTTTGGAAGGGGTTCATGTGCATGATGGATGTTATTGTCAGAAATGCCAAGGTCAATACGCAACGTTCATGCAAAAAAAAAGGGACTTACTTATTTCAAAAGCGCCTCCCATGTATCATCCTTGCAATCTGACCTTGCCTCCTTCTGTAATAACATTCTGCAAGCGGACGACTGCTGCGATGCTTCTGCGGTGCTGGCGTCGCTCTGGAAAACGCCGCTTAGGCCAGCTGAACACACACACAGACACACACACACACACACGGTTTAGATTTCAGAGATAGGACTGTTTTTGGTCTGAGATACAGTACAGTAAACATTTGTCATCAGGAGGAGTGTGAATGTCATAGTTTGATAGTTTTAGGCTAAAATTAAAGCAAACTGCTAACATGCTAAATTGCCAACCCCCCACGCCCTTTACATACTTTAAAGGGCGTATATTTTATTGATAGACTGAGAAGTTTTAAAATAGTTTTAAACTAAATCCAGTCTAAAACTAAAGCAGCTATGAGCTAACACACACACACACACACACACACACACACACACTATAGGGTATAGATTTTCAAGATAAAGTGGATGGATATATATTTTAGTCTAAAGCTAATGCTAATAGCTAACAAATAGCTACATAGTTTGATTGTTTTAGGCTAAAACTAAAGCAGACTGCTAAGAGCTAACACACACACACACAGTTTCGATTTCAGAGATAGGACACTTCGTCTGAGATAAAGTACAGTAAACTCTTGTCATCAGGAGGAGTGTGAATGTCATAGTTTGATAGTTTGAGGCTAAAATTAAAGCAATTTGCTAACATGCTAAGGAGCTAACACACACATTTTAAAATAGTTTTAGGCTAATACTAAAGCAGACTGCTAAGAGCTAACACACACACACACACACACACACACACACACACAGTTTCGATTTCAGAGATAGTACACTTGGTCTGAGATAAAGTACAGTAAACTCTTGTCATCAGGAGGAGTGTGAATGTCATAGTTTGATAGTTTGAGGCTAAAATTAAAGCAAACTGCTAACATGCTAAGGAGCTAACTTGGACATTTTAAAATAGTTTTAGGCTAATACTAAAGCAGACTGCTAAGAGCTAACACACGCACTATAGGGTATATATTTTCAAGATAAAGTGGATGAATATATTTTTAGTCTGAAGCTAATGCTAATAGCTAACAAATAGCTTACATAGTTTGATCCCTACTGAAAACAGCTTAAACTAGCTTAGGCTGGTTGGCTGGTTTTAGCTGGTCGACCAGCCTGGTTTTGGACGGGTTTTGGCCATTTCCAGGCTGGTTTTCAGTCATTTCCAGCCTGGTCTTAGCTGGTGAGGCTGGGAGATGACCAGGTAAAACCAGCTTGACCAGCCTAGCCAGACTGGGAGCCCAGCCAAAACCAGCTATGTCCAGCTTAAACCAGGCTGGTCAAGCTGGTTTACTGGTTTCAACATGCAACCAACACACACACACACACACACACACACACACACACACACACACACACACACACACACACACGCGCACACACACACACACACACACACACACAATATCTAGATTTCAGATATCATGCCAACTGTGACGTGAGATAAAATACAATATGCTTTTGCTATTAGCTTGTGTGCTAACGTCACTGTTTAAGTAAATGGCTAAAAGCCAACACACACACACACACACACACACACACACACACACACACACACACACACGCGCACACACACACACACACACACACACACACACACACACATAGGGTATAGAATTCAGAGTTTTTGGTATGAGTTAAAGTACACTACACTGTTCCCATTAGTATGAGTATGAAAGTCATATAGTTTGAGTTTTAGGCTAATAGCTAACGCACACACACATTCTGCCACACACAGTATTTTACTCAGCATGTCTTGTGAAAACATCATGCATAACTTTAATGGACTTGTTTCACAGTAGGTTGGACTTTCTGGCCAAAAGCGGGATCCCAGTAGCGGTCAACAGTATATCAGATTGATTGACAGTGTCACTCACGGTTAGCTTAGCTGTACATTAGCTCCTAGTATACACCACTTCTCTGTTAACGCTGCAATTCTGTGGTCATCTGGAAAATTCATAGCTTGCATCCGAGCTCTTAGTAGAGCAGCGGTCGGCTATGGCAAAGCACTTTTCCTTTTGTATGTGTGCATTAAACCACATTGTGAAATTTACAAGGGGGAAAATAGCAGCTGTGGTTGCAGGACTTTTATGTTGCAAAAAAAAAAAAAAAACTAGCAAAATTGTTTACAGTTGAGTTTACAAATGTAAATTTTTTCAGTATACCAACAAAATGAAGAACTAACATTTTTTTTTCATTTGTTTATTTGTAATGACCATGGGCGTACATTTTGTTTAACACTAGGGGGGACAATAAATAAAATTTTATCATGTGCAATTTTTGAAGGGAACACAAATAATACAGTCCAATTGTACATATATAAATGTATAAATTGATTATACACACACACACACACACACACATATATATATATATATATATATATATATATATATATATATATATATATATATATATATATATATATATATATATATATAGTTATACAATAACTTGCCTAATTACCCTATCCTGCCTAGTTAACCTAATTAACCTAGTTAAGACTTTAAATGTCACTTTAAGCTATATAGAAGTGTCTTGATAAATATCTAGTCAAATATTATTTACTGTCATCATGGCAAAGATAAAAATAAATCAGTTATAAGAAATTAGTTCTTTTTTTAATAAACAAACAACGTGTATAACTGTCAATAAATGAAGCAAATAACAGATATTAACAACATAGATAGAGAAAAACAATCAATCAGGGGTAAAGAGTGATAACAATGATCGTAATGTAATGACAGTAAAAAGAAAGGACAACAGTAATAACTGACAACAACAATAATAATAATAATTTCAAGTACTACACCAACTACTACTACTACAGAAAATTACTAATGCTGCTACTACAGCCACAATGACGACTACTACAGGTTTCTACTACTACTGATACCACTGCAACAATGACTACTACTACTGATACTACTACAACAATGACTACTACAACGTCTACTACAACTGATACTACTACAACATCTACCACTACTACCACTGATACTACCACAACAATGACTACTACTACTACTACAACGTCTACTACAACTGATACTACTACAACAACATCTACCACTACTACCACTGATACTACTACTACAACAATGACTACTACAACAACGTCTACTACAACTGATACTACTACAACATCTACCACTACTACCACTGAAACTACCACAACAATGACTACTACTACTATAACGTCTACTACAATGTCTACTACTACAACAACATTTACCACTACTACCACTGATACTACTACAACAATGACTACTACTACTACTACAACATCTACTACAACTGATACTACTACAACAACATCTACCACTGATACTACTACAATGACCACTACTACTAATACTACTATAACGTCTAAAACAACTGATACTACTTAAACAACATCTACCAGTACTACCACTGATACTACTACAACAATGACTACTACTACTACTACTACAACGTCTACTACAACTGATACTACTAAAACAACATCTACCACTACTACCACTGATACTACTACAACAATAACTTCTACTACTACTACTACTACTACTACTACTACTACTACTAAGTCTACGTCTACTACAACTGATACTACTAAAACAACATCTACCACTACTACCACTGATACTACTACAACAACGTCTGCTACTACAACATCTACATCGACAACATCTACTACTTTTGATACTACTACACCAACAACGACTGCTACTGCTACTACTACTACTACATCTACTAAATCTGATAATACTCCTCCTATGACGTCTACTACTACAGAAACTAATACAACTACTACTTCAACAACCACAACTACTACTCCAGTCACTACTACTACAATGACTGCTACTATTACGACTGTGACAACAATGACAGCAACCTGAATAATAAGAATGGTAGAAATACTTATAATAATGATAATGAGGAGATAACAGGAGAAGAAGTCAGAACTGCAATAATCAAAAATGGTAGCAAAAGTAGAAGTAATAAAATTAATGATAATAGTGAGGAGGTGAGGGGGGGTTGGGAAGTCAGGAAGATGAGATAATGATAATAAGGTTATTTCGGCTAGAATAAAAGCAGTTTCTAGTTTTTTTAAAAACATTTTTAGGTCAAAATTATTAGTGCCTTACTCACGCCATTTACTGTATTTTAAATGATGACAAGACTAATTATATTCATTTTTGTCATGTGTGACGATGAAAAAGCGATGCCAAATAAAGACTATTTCAGTTTTTGTGTCACTTGCTGTTTCTTTGTAATCATTGCCGAAACTTAATTGCAATTCAGTCTATTGTTGACTGACAATTGTTTCTTCATGCGGCTACATATATTAATGCAACCTGTGATTGAGCATTTCTAAGCAAGAGTCAGTGGTCTTTATAGAAGAAATAAGTGCTTCTTTGTTTCTGGAGGGCGTTTGGTTGGTCGACTTGACATTATGCGACCGGGCCCAGACCTCACCCCTGATGCACTACGTAAGATTGACCTCTCCAGTTAATGGAAACACTCTGACAGACAATTAAACGGGGCCACTTGTGTTGCTGAAAATGGAAATCTTCCATTGAAAATTGGGCTTGGAGCGCTCCGAGCGCTAAGTTTCCCTCCAGGACAAAAAAGAGAGCGAACTATACCCCGGCCTAAGAAAATGACTTCAATTAGCCATAATGTTAATCACCATAGCTCAGAACAAAAAAGTCAAGCTGGGAAATCCCTTGATGGAAATTGTTATAATTGCCCCTAACTACAGGGAAGAATATTTCTCTGCTCTTAATTACATGTGACTTAATATTTAAATATACCATTTGCCGGGATTTCAAAGTATCTTAATCATGCCCATTAATTTTTAATATCTAACATTTGGAGTGGCAGCGCGCGGCAGATAAACACCTTTTACAGTTTGACTGGTTACAAGCGGCAGGTAAGAGTAACAGAATGTCAGCCTTTCATTATTCATGAGGCCGCGCTGACAGAACGGGAACAGGTAATTGTGCCATCCAGCAAGGTGCTAGAGAATAATCAATAGCGAACACACACACACACTTTCTGACTCCATCCATGCTTCATTCACTGCTACATATGCAGATACATACAAGATAAAAAGTCTGTTTGTAATTATCGCAAGACAAACCATTTCTGTGATTATTGACAGTGTTTATATATATATATATATATATATATATATATATATATATATATATATATATATATATATATATATATATATATATATACAGTATATATATATATATATATATATATATATATATATATATATATATATATATATATATATATATATATATATGCAACCTAATCATTGTGATTACATACCCCTATATACATTTCTGGAGAGCAGCAAATACGTCCCAGAAGCTATGTTTTTTTGTAGTTTTTGTTTTTGGCGAATCCACCACAGACGACTGTGTACACTTTTTCAGATCTCAAATTTGTCTCGCGGGTGCCATCCGTGCCTGCTCTTCTTAATCCACAAGAGGCCGCTTTTTTTTTTTTTTTTTTAAAGCCCAGAAAAAGAACAAATCTGAAAAAGAAAAAGCCCTTGTGGCAACCTAATTTTTACCACGTTTTCAAATTTACCACAATCTCACCCAGTTTTTTACTTGTTTATTTTATTTTTTGGCTTTTGTTTTTGTCTTAGCTGCTTTCTGCAACCATTCTTCGCCGCACTCGAACCCCGTCATCACGGTCAACTCAGTCCTCTGACGTACACAGCTAACCACTAGACTGGTAACAGCGGAAAAGCCGCCCATACAGAGGTAAGCACGAAAAGGATTGACATACCACCCTGTAGCATTAGTTTTAAAGACGAAATGCAGCCATACGTTCCTCTGGCTACATAATTCATGATCTCCAGAAATGTATATAGGGCTACGTTTTCAGAATAAACCTACTGTATGTTGCAACATGCCTACCTAGTTATGGATTATAGTTAAGATTTGACAGATTGGTGACATGTTTAAATGTAAACTATAACATTCTAATGTTTTCATTGGAACTGCTCACATACCAAACAGTACATTTTATGCAAAATAAATAAAAATCATACAATTTCCTACTTTTAAAATACAAAATGACAAAAATTTATTAAAATATAAACATTTTTTAATATAAAAATGTCAAATTATAACATAAAGTCCTAATTTGCATCAAAAACAAACAAGAAACAGAAAAAAATCCTCAAAATCAGATCCATAATTATGTTTAGTTGCTAATTCATATTTGATATTGTACAATGACTAATTCCTATTCTATTCATATTATTATAATCAAGTAAATGTGCCATCCAGCAAGGTGCTAGAGATTAATCAATAGCAAACACACACATGCTTTTTGACTCCAGAGGAAATCCATACTGCATTCATAGTCACTGCCTATGCAGATACTGTATATGAGAGATAATAACTTGGTCTGTAGTTATCGCAAAACATATTCTCTCTGTGATAATTGACCAGCTACCTGTGGTTATTCCATTCTTAGTATTTTCCTGCTTATGGAGTAATACATTTTATACCTTTTGACAGATTAGTGACAAATGTGTTTGAATTTGTACAATGGCATTCATATGTTTTCATTAAATCTGCTCACAATACCTTTAGGAACAGGGCTTCATGTACATTTTATGCCGAAAATGAAAAATAAATCATACAATTTTAGTCTTTTAAAATACAAAATGACTAAATAACTTTATTTTTTTAATTAAAAAAATGTTAAGTTGTAACATAAAGCCCCAATTTACATCTAAAACAAACAAGGAGTCAAAACTATTTCCTGAAAATCCATAACCATATTTAGTGTCTAATTCATATTTGATATTGTACAGTGACTAATTCCTGTTCTATTCATATTCACATTATTATAATCAGGTAATTGTGCCATCCAGCGAGGTGCTAGAGAATAATCTATAGTAAACACACACACACACTTTCTGACTTCAGAGGAAATCCATATTGCGTTCACTGCCTCATACTGTATGCCAATACTGTATGTAAGAAATATTATCACGGATAATAGCCAAGCTGTAATTATTGCAAACCAAACCCTCCTTATGATAATTAACCAAAGTGGTTATTCCATTATTTCTGTATCCCTACTTATGGATTAATAAATTTTTGACATATATGTTAGTGGCAAATGTGTTTTTTGTTATTACATTATTTGTTATTACAATTACATAGAATAAGTTTATGAACATGACTTTAATCATAATTTTTGCAATCACCCAAAAATCAATCATACAATTTCATACTTTTAAAATACTTACTTACTTTCAGGGCCATATATATAGAAATTGATATTTAGCCACACCATGTTGGTTTTCGTAATTATTAGCCCTTTTAAGCATTTTTTTCCGACGGTCTTCAGAACTAACCACTGTTGTACAATAACTTGCCTAATTACCCTAACCTGCCTAGTTACCCTAATTAACCTAGTTAAGCCTTTAAATGTCACTTTAAGCTGTATAGAAGTGTCTTGATAAATATCTAGTCAAATATTATTTACTGTCACCATGGCAAAGATAAAATAAATCAGTTATTAGAAATGAGTTATTAAAGCTTTTATGATTTGAAATGTGTTGGAAAAATCATCTCTCCGTTAAAAAGAAAATTGATGAATAAATAAACGGGGCTAATAACATATAAATACACATGTTGTATAGGTGAATTAAATAAGCTAATTTGGCCGTAGTGTCTGTGTTTCCCAGTGTTGAGTTGCGGCTTAGTGAGTTGCTGCTTGGTGGCTGCATTCACAGTGTGTGCATCACACGTCACAGTGGCTGCATAATTCCGCTGTGGCTACCGCTGATTAATAAATAGACTAAGCCGAAAAGAAAATGATTATATATATATATATGTGTGTGTGTTTGCATACTGTGTTTGTTTTTGTATATATACAAATATGCATGACTATATTGTACAATGAAGTTTGCACTGCGCGCTCACTTTTTTTTTGGTGCGTTAATCTTGTCAAAAATATTATTCAAAAGGTCATTATTCGCACTCATTTAATAATTACGTTGTATAATTTTTATTTTACATTCTTCAGGTGATACAAAACACAGACGTTTTGGCACACGTGTGTGTGACTATGACTATATTGTATAAAATATTAGTTTATATTAATATAAATATGTACTAACTAATATAGAACTAACACTGCTGTGGATCAGTGCCACCTCCTGGACTGAGTATTTAAATAATGCTATCTAATAGGAATGAAAAACAACATCTGCGAGTCATTACTCTTACCGTTAGACAGCATCTTGTGCCATTTAAATGGAGCCTCATCCTCGATAAAGGGATCATCTTTTTTAAATATATAACCAACCTAAACAAACGTAACAGCTTTAACACACACCTTTCAAAATTAAAGTTGTGGATCACAAAAACACTCCTTTCTTAATTAAGAAAGTTTTCGAATATGCTCTTCACTGCTGTAGACAGTTCATAACTCGTCAATAATCCATAAGCAGATCACAGTCAGACATTAAAGAACAATAGGCTGATGTGCTGTGAAGATCTCCCTCTCTCTCTCTTTCTCTCTCACTTCTTCATCTCTCTTTTTCTCTCTTTCTCTGGGGTGATTGCAGCTCCTCTGCCTGCTGGTCATTAGAGAATCTCTGGGTCCTTTAAGCTCTATAGCAGGGGTTCCAACCCCAGAGTCCTGGCTAAAGTCCAACGGTGGCTCTTTCTCAATCTGGCCACCTTAATCATGCCCTTGTCTAATTGGCTAAATTAGTCAGTGCCTCTGCACCCCAGCTGCGACAAAGCTCCAACCTGTCGGCCTAATCCAAACTCTGCAGTTTAACGAAGGGCTTTCACACAAGGTTGGCTCTGGGTAATTGAAGGTCAGAACACAAATAACATGTTTTGCGAAAGGCTATTGATGAAGTACCCTAGAATTCATTAGAAAGAGCGTTAACAATACGAGGGGAAAACAGCCTAAAAATCGCATTCTTCCAAACCTAGCGGTCGAGCTAACGCTAAGAAAAGACAAAGGTCAGATTTTTGTTGCGGTTTCCTGTTGTCTGGGAGTGGATGGAGCACTGCTGGGATGAACTCGGCGAGGGTCTTGCTCTGTGTTTTTCATGGTGTTCGTCTGCGGGGTCTCAGTGTGTGTGCGCCGAGGCCAAAGCTGCCGGTTTAATTGGCTCTCATTTACACAGTGGCTAAAATGGAGTCACCTGACTTATTCATCTGGCCGGCATTTCCACTTTTTTTTCTCTCTCTCATCTTTCTTTTGATTTCTTTCTTTTTTCTTCATCTTTCTGCTTTTTTTATGCGCGCAGCTCGACATCTAGAGCCGTGTTTCTTTGATGGAAAGCACGTGGTCAGGTTTTTATGAGGAACATCTCAGCAAGCTCGAAATGTTTCCCAGTGTTGCGTTATTGCAGCTATCTTTGCATTATAATTGAAAAACCTTTTAGAAATAATAAAAAAAAGCATAATAAAAATTATAATTATGAAAGAAAAAGAGAAAAAAGTAATTAGGTGCGTTTCTATTAAGTTTTTAAAGCAGACAACTATAGTATTGGTAACCTAGCAACCAACAGTAAATAAGGCAAGCATATTGGAGACAGATGATTGGTCATGTGGGTGTAATATTCACTACACAAGAGGTTTTTTTTATCAGATTTGTAAACATTAAGGTGTTTTACACAACACCAACGGTGTTTTACCAAAATTGCCAGTAATACTGTAAACTTAACAGCAATTTTTTACACTGAATTTAATTGTACTTTGTCATGCATCTCTAAGTAACAATGCAAAATTTCAGTGCGACCTGATGGGAATGACTTGACGGTCTGGTTGCATGTGATCCTACAAAGTTCGAAATAAAAGTACATGGTGCCTACTGTTACAACATGGTCGATTTTAACATCTCAGTCGACTCTTTTAAAAGTCGACGAGCGCATTCCAGCTTTTAAGAAGCACCAGTTTCATGATGGTTATTACCCCATCACTTTGAGGCCTTATCTTTCCAAATTCAAGCCATCACCAGTAAGTGGCGTTTGGGGGGTGCAGAGGAAAAGGAAGGAAGAGTGGGGGGGATTACACCATTCTCTAATCAAACTCGCCTCAGTGCTCTTGTTCAATCAGACACCTGCTATTAAGTTGATAAATACGCTTTTCACAGTGTGGGGCGGCACTCGTTGAGTAGCCCTGGATACCGCACTGCTTTCCTAAATCCTCGTGGGCAGGGCTCTAGCCTTTATACACCTCTTTTCCTATTATCTCACATTTCACAGGCGGCACCAGAATACGAGCAAATGCCTCGCCAGACCAGGACGTCGCGGCGTATCGCTGACGCACCACAATCTGTCCTGAGTGCTATCCGAGAGCCGGGGTGGCTTTCGCAACTCCATTAGTACTTTGTCTTCCCCTTTTTATTCCTTTAGTGGTAATGAAGGGGGGGAAAAAGGCATAGAGAGTCTCTTTATGGCGAGAGATGCAACTCGTCCCCTCTTTAATCTCTTGTCTGGGCTTTTCAGAGCCGGCGGGTGCCCGAGAGGATGCCCACCCGCTGGGAATCTTACTCAGCGCGGTGTCAGGCCCACCGCCGCGTCTGATAAACACTAAATAGGCAGCGCCACAAGACAAGCCACCATGTGTGTGCGAGACCGTGTTTGCCACATTTGGGTGCTGCAGGTACAGAAATGTCACACGGCTCCATTGTATCGGAGGGCCATTGTGCGCGAGCATTAGCTGTTCCACTCCTCCTTTCTGTCCCGGCAGGGGTTTTGACACATCCCCCTGGGTTTCATCACCCCGCGGACACCAAGACACCAGCGGCGCATGTGTAAAGCCGCACTAGTCGCCTGTGCGGGGTCGCTTTGTACCGTCACAGTTATAAAAGACGGCGTGTTGCTTTATCTGACATCTCCTCAGGGCTGGTAATCCCGCGCGCGGCTTTACTTGCAGATTTCTTATTAAAAGCACTGTATCTGATCGCATAGGATTAAGCGCATCTGATACAAGAACAAATTACAATGATTTTGAAAAGAGCTCCACGCGCCTTTAAATGTTGCATCGGATAAACGTCTGGTGATGTCGGTTATCGCCATCTTATGATTTGATCCTCGTTTGATGAAATACTGCCGCCATGTTCAAGTGAAAATGTATGAGGTCAATGCTAAATTTGTTTGAAGTTTAGTCTAATGTTGTATGTTAAAGTTTTAATAGGAGTAAAATAATTCTACAATATTATTATTTATTATTATTTTAAGTACAGATAACTATATTTTTATATTAATATATTTTTAAATGTCATTTATTACTGTGGCTCAAAAAACAAAATAATTGTAACTCTGAATATTTGATATATATGTATAATACATAAATATCAACAATATAAATAGTTATTATTAGAGCTGGGCCGATAAACAATATCATATCGAATCGCGATAAAATTTAAGTCAATAACAATGATAAGCTCTGGACTTTTTGACTCTGTATTGATCTAAAAGCCAATCACACAGCAAAAATTTGCAACAATGGGAGTCTAAAAGTGTGTTGATTTTAAAGATGTACCGGATTTTAGGCCACCGAAAATATATCCGTAGAAAATATTTAATGGACCCTCTAATTTTTGTGGCTTTAGTCATTGTTGGGGTGCTTTTTTAAATCTGGAAGCATTAACGGCTTATATTGATTCAATTCAATTCACCTTTATTTGTATAGCGCTTATTCAATGTAGATTGTGTCAAAGCAGCTTCACATAAAAGGTCATAGTAAATTGGAACAGTGTAGTTCAGTTTTTAGTGTTTAAGTTCAGTTCAGTTTAGCTCAGTTCAGTGTGGTTTAAAATCACTACTGGGAGTCCAAACACTGAAGAGCAAATCCAACGATGCGCAGCTCTATAGATCCCGAACCATGCAAGCCAGTGGCTTGAAAAATATATTGTTATCGTTCAATATGGAAAACAATTAACGAGATTAATTGTTGCCATATCGC
This sequence comes from Danio aesculapii, assembly GCF_903798145.1. NCBI lineage: Eukaryota > Metazoa > Chordata > Actinopteri > Cypriniformes > Danionidae > Danio > Danio aesculapii. Next base: position 36,951,800 of record NC_079458.1, read on the forward strand.
CCAGCCCTAGTTATTACTATGAATTTTTTATCAATTTAATACGTCCTTGCTAAATAAATGTAATCATTTCTATCTCGTTATAGATATTGCAAATAGACAAAAATAAGTATATGAATGAATTATTTTTATGTTATTTTATAAATGTTATGATTAATGAATTATTTCACATTTTTTACAGGGCCTTACTTACATACACTTACCGGCCACTTTATTTGGTACTTAGATTATGTAAAAACTGTATATTACTAGCCACAACCACCTTCTGCAATCTCATACCAATGATGAAAAAAAGTGCAGTTAGCATAGCAAAATACACTCACCGGCCACTTTATTAGATACACCTTACTAGTACCGGGTTGGACCCCCTTCAGAACTGCCTTAATCGTCCTTGGCATAGATTCAACAAGGTACTGGAAATATTCCTCAGAGATTTTAGTCCATATTGACATGATAGCATCACCGAGTTGCTGCAGATTTGTTGGCTGCACATTCATGATGCGAATCTACCATTCCACCACATCCCAAAGGTGCTCTATTACATTGTGATCTGATGACTGTGGAGGCCATTTGAGTACAGTGAACTCATTGTCATGTTCAAGAAACCACTCTGAGATGATTCGTGCTTTATGACCACCAGCCTGATCATAAGTTTCTGCAGTTTCTGAAATACTCAGACCAGCCTGCCTGGCACCAACACCCATGCCACGTTCAAAATCACATAAATCCCTCTTCCTCCCCATTCTGATGCTCGGTTTAAACTGCAGCAGATCGTCTTGACCATGTCTACATGCTTAAATTCATAGTGTTGCTGCTGTGTGATTGGCTGATTAGAAATTTGCATTAAGAAGCAGTTGGACAAGTGTACCTAATAAAGTGGCCGGTAAGTGTATCTGTATCATTTTCAGCGACTAAATATAATTACCACGGATTATATGCAGATATATTTTTTTTACAGATTTGAATAAACAATAATATGAAAAACGTTATTCTACGTAACTGAAATGATCCAGTTTCCAGAGACCCTTTAGAAGACTTCATACATTTTCCCCAAGAATCCTGAATAAATATTTGAATTTGAATCGTTTTCAGTCAAAACCCACAACAGAAGCCGCAGCGGCGAGCTCATTTCAAATGTTGTTTCAGTCACGCCAGTCTTTACATTTCACACCAAAAATGTTTCTCTTTTAAAACAACCTCTGAACGCTGTTTGGAAAGAGGCAATTTCCCTTGTTCAGGGTGAAAACATAAAAACAAGACTATCAAGTGTCTGTTGGTGCTCTTCGAACATTCTCCACATTCTCATGTTCCTTCAAAGCCAAAATTCATAACTTTGTGGTTAAAGTTCAAACCCCTTGGAAAAAGGAGACGATGAAGGGGGAGGAAAAAAAGGTGGAAGAACACTGTATAAATATATAAAACACTGGGTATAGAAGCTGGATTGGCATTGAGTCATTGATTGAGTTCAATAAGCATTTCTTATTATTATCAATGCTAAAAAGATCTGCTGCTCACTATTTTTGTGGGAAAGAAATACTATTTGTGGGCTGATTGGTTGGTTGATTGATTGATTGATTGATTGATTGATTGATTGATTGATTGATTAATATAATTGAACAGCACTGATTTAAAAAAATATATATTTTAAATGTGTGTTTTTCCAACAATATAAAAACCATCATTGTCAGTATGATCAATTTAGACAGACAGACAGACAGACAGACAGACAGACAGACAGACAGACAGACAGACAGACAGACAGACAGACAGACAGATAGATAGATAGATAGATAGATAGATAGATAGATAGATAGATAGATAGATAGATAGATAGATAGATAGATACAAAGATACAAAGATAAGTGCTCATTAATTCTGAAAACAATTATTTTTTTGCTAATTATCATTTAATTTCAGTTCGTTTTTTCAGTAACTGTTGTTAGTTTCAGTTTTAGTTTTTCATTTATTGTGAAATTTGTGTTTTATTTTTGTTAACTGCACTCAAAAAAACACAATTATTGACTTTTGGGGGGACAACTAAAATGTTTTAGGTTCAATCCACTTAATTTTTAAAAAACTAATAAGTTAACTTAATGCCTTCATGTTGTCCCAACACAAATCGATTTTCTGGAAGAGTTTTTTACTGTGCGTTTTTTGGCCAATAGTTTTAGTCTTAGTTTACAATCACTAAAATAACCTTGTGCCAAAAGTGTCTTTAAAATATATTTTAGAACACCTTTAAAACAAACATAAGAGAATGTGCTTTTATGCCATAGTTTTATATTGTCAAACAATGGCTTGTTGGAAAAACATATATTTCATTAATTCATTTTCCTTCGGCTTAGTCTCTTTATTTATTAGGGGTCACACAGCGGAATGAACCGCTAAAACAGATATTACAAATAATTACAGTTTAATAAAGCCAGTGCTGTTCAATTGAATCAATTAAATCAATCAACCAACCAATTCATCCATCCATCCATCCATCCACTGACCCAAACAGACAATCAAACAAACAATGGCGTTTATATTGTTAGAAAACATGCATTTCAAATAATATAAAAAACAGTGATGTTCAATTGAATTAATTAAATTAACCAACCAACCAATCCAGCCATCCATCCATCCAACCACCTACTAAATCCCCAGCCAACCAACCAACCAACCCAAAGAAACAATTAATTTTAAATTGTTGCAAAAACATGCATTTCAAATAATATTTTTTTAATAAAACCAGTGATGTTCAATTTAATCAATTAAATTGACCAATCAGTCAATCAATTAATCATCCACTCATCTAACCATCTAACCAACCAACCATGTTATGTTGTTGGAAATACATGCATTTCAAATCATTGATTTAATTAATCCATCCATCCATCCATCCATCCATCCCTCCCTCCCTTCCACCCTCCCACCCACCAACCAACCAACAATTAATTTTATATTGTTGGAAAAACATGCATTTAAAATAATATTTTTAAAATAAAATCAGTGCTGTTGCATTGAATCAATCAATCAATCAATCAATCATCCATCTATCTACCCATCCATCCATCCAACCATCCATCCATCCATCCATCCATCCATTCATCCAACCAACCAACCAACCCACCCACCCACCAAACCAAACCAAACCAAACCAAACCAAACCAAACCAACCAACCAACCAACCAACCAATAAATAAAATAAATAAATAAACTATGCCTTTTATTCAATTCATATATGCATTTGCTTAAAAACATAATTGTAATAATAAAATAATAATAATAATACTCCATGTGACATTCTTCCATTTCTTCAAAGACAAAAACTTTTTGGTTATAGCTCAAACCCTTAGAAAAAAAATCAGATGAAAAGGGGGAAAGAACTGTGCACTGGCGTGGAGGAGCTGGACGTGGCATCTGTCACTGATTGAGTTGTGGACGGAAGGTTGGAGCCTGGAGTCTCCGCTGGCTGGATCTGCTCTCAGACTCCACTGGAATCCATCATGCATGGAAAGACCAAAAACCGGAGCAGCTCCGCCAGTCCGGGCCAGACTTCAGATAAGTGATCAGTGGCGGGTCTCGGCCACTATATCACCAGCCCTGAATGAACAACCCCACCATGACCCATCCAGGGGAGGAAAACACATGTTCTCCGGCTCGGCTGAGGCTGAACGCCTGCGGAGAGGGCTGGGAATTCCTCCAGCGGGAGGCCGAGGGGGAACCATATCCCTGCCGCTTACTGGCCTGCCATTAGTCTCTCTCAGTGCGCGTATGTGCATGTGTGTGTGTGTGTGTGTGTGTGTGTATGTGTGTAAATACCCTGATGCTCACTCACAACAGCTTTTTAGCCTGAGCACAACCCTGCGCTGGAGTTTAATTGATATTTGTTGCATGAATTATGTGAAAGGGGGTGATGGGTAGGGCCAAATCTTCAGATTTTTGCGAAATTATTTTAGTATCATAACTAAAACCTTAATATATGAAATAAAAAATAATAAATTTTTAACTTTTATTTAATGTTTACAATGCAAATCCAATTAGATCTACCTATTTTGTAAACAAAGCAAGTCTCTCATGTAATATATTTACTAAAAAATATTACTTTGCGAACTGTATTGTAAATAAATCATATGAATATTTTAATATTACGATTATTATATCACAATAATATTAGTGATTAGTGAATATTAATTTAAAAACTGAATAAATATACATTTTCACACATTTACACAAGTAATTGCATAGACTCTATGATGGGCTAAAAATCTACGGATTTCTGCACACGCAGATTCCGTGTGGGCCTAGTGATGGGAAGGAACAGGATGGAGATGTGCATGACATGTGCAATAATTTCAGAAAATGTGAAAAAAGTGAACTCAGCATCTACAGAAAGAGAAATTCACTTGTTTGTGTTTTACTTTAGTTAGTTTAATAGTGACTTTTATATTTATTTTCTATTTATTTGTATATTTATTTATTTTTTTTTTTTGAAGGGGGGGTAATTTTTTTTGTAATTAGATCAACAATTAGTTACGTTATATTTTAGAGTCTATTTAGTATCTTTTTAATTGATCAAATGTGTTAATTTTATTATAATTTTTAATACTCTTGTTACTAATGTTTAACTTTTTTATTTTCACTGTTCATTTTCATTATTTTGCAGAATCATTTATTTATTTTTAGATGTTTATTTAATATTTTATTTTAGCAAAGTGAGTAATATTGTAAAATATTGTATTTAATGTAATTAAATATTTATCTAATTGATGACATACAGTTTTAGTTTTCACTTTTATTAAACTGACTGATTGACTTTGTCCTCCAATCTTTTGCAAACTTGTTTTTCCTTTTAGTAGTTTTGTAAGTTCAGCATTTTGTAATTTAGTATTGTAATTTTGACATCATTTTTTAATTAAACTTGTAATTTTAATTTTTTTTACACATCATAATACATGTGCGTGTGTGTGTGAGGTTGTGTGTGTGAATATATTATATAAATGTTGGAATTAATACATTTGTAATATTTTATATATATTATTATTTATTGATTTTTTTTTTTTTCCCAAATGATGTTTAAGAGAGCAAGGAATTTTTCACAGTATGTCTGATAATATTTTTTCTTCTGGAGAAAGTCTTAGTTGTTTTGATATTGGCTAGAATTAAAGCAGTTTTTATTTTTTTAAAGCCATTTTAGGGTCAAAATTATTAGCCCCTTTAAGTTATATATATAATTTCAATAATCAACAGAACAAACAATCATTATACAATAACTTGCCTAATTACCCTAACCATAGTTACTTTAAATGTCAGTTTAAGCTGTATAGAAGTGTCTTGAAAAATATCTAGTAAAATATTATTTATTGTCAGTTATTATAAATTAGTTATTAAAACTATTATGTTTAGAAATGTTAGTGTTGAAAACATCTTCTCTCTGTTAAACTGAAATTAGGAAAAAATAAACAGGGGGGCTAATAATTCAGGGCGGCTAATAATTCTGACTTCGACTATATATATATATATATATATATATATATATATATATATATATATATATATATATATATATATATATATATATATATATATATATAGATAGATAGATAGATAGATAGATAGATAGATAGATAGATAGATAGATAGATAGATAGATAGATAGATAGATAGATAGATAGATTTAACACATTTTTAGTTTTCATAATATCATTAATACCTACAGTATATAATTTATAATATATATCATATCATATCATTTAGACAAAATAAAAAGACATAACAACAATGTAAACACACACACACACACAGTATGTTGTTATTGTTTTTCCCCTAAAACTAATTTTAATTCATATTAAAGTTTCCTTTAAATCAGCTCCACTAATATATGGGCTTCTTCTTTGAAATGTGTGAGCTGCTTGTCTTTACTCTCGCAAATCACACGTTCCTCTTTTGCTCTGCTCAGCGAGGACTGTCGGTCCCTGTTGTTTTTTTATTGTCCGTAAAATTTTCGCCACCCTCCCAACATATGTGCCGAATATAGCTGCTTTGTCCATCATCACCTCAGCATTTCATTACCATATCACTTCCATTTCATATCACTCTGGCTTAAACCTGGGTTTTATCATTTGTTGAGACCAAACCATGACCAAAACCAGCTAGAAAAAGAGTATTTCAGGAGTCACTGAAGCGGCAGCACTGGTCAAATAAGAGGCGGTCTGATAGTAGGTGTGGCCACGGGATGGGGCAGGACATTCAAATGAGCCCCATGAGAGAGAATAGGGAGGGGGCGGAACCTTCAGGCTCAGTTATTTACTTTGACCCGCAGTCGACGGGGTGCAGTGAAGGGCACATGCCAAACTCTCCAGGCGGGCGCAGCGGCTCTGCCCCTTCCTTCACCTCCACACGCATGTTTCCATCACACACACACACTCACTGTTCCTCATAATACTACACTTAGAAATCATTGCTTTTGTCACAGACTGCAGTAGCAGAGCTGATATTGGATGATTTTTAGGTACAGGGTTTATGGGAACAAACAGGACAAAGATCATGTGTCGTAAAAATCATTTCAGTGAATGTTAAAGTCCTTTTCTTGCATCGGATCCAAGAATTTTGTACACTGACGAAAATGAATAGACTTGAAATAAAAATTTCATATTTACTATATTGATTTACTTTACTTTTTTTTTTTTTAAGTAACAACACTTAAAAAAAATTACATGATCAATTAGTCCTGACAGCATATATATTTTAGGTCATTGTAACTTACTAAACGAAGTTAATCATGTTCTAACTTAATTTCATACACTTTTTTTTAAGTCAGTTTAACGTAAGTTCAGTGCACTCATGTGCATTGTTAATTTGATTAAGCTTGAAAATTTAAGGCAACCAGGATTTTTTTACAGTGAAGAACTGTTAAAAACTATAATGAATACCATATTTGATCAATTAAAAAGATATTAATTAGACTCTAAAATATAATTTAACTAATTGTTGTACAATAATTACAAACAAAATCCCCTACCAAAAAAATTTAAATAATAAAAAATATTTGTTTGTTTGTTAGTGAAATATTTTGATTACTTCATTTATTATAATTTATTAATGCATTCATGCCTAATTTATTAATGTTATGTGATTTTTATAAAATTAGCACATTTTTAAAGCACCTTAAAATTAACACACATGCACAGACACACACAGACAGACAGATAAATAGAAAGATAATTACAGATAGAAGTTTTAAGTCGTACTTTGTTTGCCCTTTAAAAATAATTATGCACATATTCTGTACTATGAACATTATTTTAAGATATTATTTAATTACTTCAAGATAAAGTTTCATTTACAATATATAAGAACGTCTTTTTGTATTACATAATTTATAAGCATTTTAAATAACAATAAGTTTAAGATTTTAAGACTAAAATATTTAGAATTTAACAATAAAATTGTGCCAAGTAGGTAGACAGACAGACAGACAGACAGACAGACAGACAGACAGATAGACAGATAGACAGATAGATAGATAGATAGATAGATAGATAGATAGATAGATAGATAGATAGATAGATAGATAGATAGACGGACGGATAGACGGACGGATAGACGGACGGATAGACGGACGGATAGACGGACGGACGGACGGACGGACAGACAGATACATAGTCGGACGGACGGATAGACAGACAGACAGACAGACAGACAGACAGACAGATAGATAGATAGATAGATAGATAGATAGATAGACAGACCGACCGACCGACCGACCGACAGACAGACAGATAGATAGATAGATTTTTTATTGTTATTGTTTTATTATTCTCCTTATTTTGTTTGTTTTATTAAACTTTGAAATCAATACCTCACTGATAGTCTGTACTACAGCTAATCCAAACCAGCAGCTCAAACTATTCCTTAACACTGGGCTTCTCAAATGTAATTGATTGATTAATTAATTGATCTGTTCTAACTATACAAGTTGCATTTATTAATTTAATTTACAATTAGACTCACTCCTCCTACTGCCCCTATCAGAACAGGCCATCCATGAGCGACTAGTAAAGGCCCACCAGACAAACAAACATGTCTCCTAACATCATGATCTTCAGCCCGTTGGCTTGAACAAACTCTAAACAAGAGGTTAAAAACAACGACTGCAAAAGCACATTATCCGAGAGCTTCTTAGGAAGAGGTTAATTGCTTCGGGTATCGCTGTTGCGGCGGAGTCGGAGGATAAAACGCACTCGCGAAGTAGCTGGAGGACACAATTATCCAAATCAATTCCGCCAACAAACTCCAGCCATTAAAATTTAATCCTAAATAAACGTAGCATTTGTAATTCGGCGAGACAATTTCATAAACGCGTGTAAAACTATCCGATAAATTATGCATGGCGGCAAACTTCGACGCATAAATAAACGGGCAATTAAAAGCATGCATTACGTGGCGGGAAACGGAGAGAGCGGGGAAACGGTTTTAAGATGTTAATTATTCAAATGAGGGACGGAGCTCGCGACTCTACCTGCCTGCCATTGATGTGATCAAGGTGATTAATATGGCGCTATTAGTACGGCGATCCCATTGCGGTGGCAAGGGACGGCCTTGATTTATTTACTTTGTACAATTAGGCAACGTGATTAGGAGTGCAAACATAATTGGATTTTCGAGACCCGTACGCATGTAATTAGAGCGGCAATGCATCTTCCTTTGTGATCTGAGCTGACGGGCGACTGGGTGAAGGCTGAGTTTAACCCCTGTTAGTGGCGGAAGACGAGTCCTGAGGAAGGAGGATCAGAGCCACTCCGTGCCGCTTAATTGATTGTACGGTGTTGTCACCGACGTGATATGAAAGCATGGGACAGATACTGTAGCTGGGGGGGGAATTGCGTCCTCTCTGCCGTTCGCCATGACTGGATACAGGCAGGCCAGACCCGCCACGGCGCCACGCTGGATATGACACCCCTGTGCTCAAGCAGACGCCAACCGCCTCCATGTCATTTCAATTACCACCTTGGAGGTGCAGCGACCTGAGGAGACAAGGAATCAATGTTTTCACTCATTTACTCGTCCTTAATTAAAACACAGACAGGGACCTGTAGTCAGCATTGTTTGCAAAGCTTAGAAAATAGTACAGTTGCCATACATTAGAAAAATTATGTTTGCCGTTTGTTCAAACTACTTATTTAAAATGAGCTGAAACAACAGAATTCCTGAGGGTTTTTTTGGGACAACTTAATTTTTTTAGGTTTAATCGACTTAAATTTGTAAAAACTAATTCGCTAACTTAATTCATTTATTTGGAATTGATATAATTGCTTTATCTTTTATTATATTATATAATTCCTTTATTTACTTGCAGAATCACTTATTTATTTTTAGATGTTTATTTAATATTTTATTTTAGCAAAGTGAGTAATATTGTAAAAATATTGTAAATGTTGTATTAAATATTTATCTAATTGATGACATACTGTTTTAGTTTTTTGTTTTAGTTTAGTTTATTAAACTGATTAGACTTGTTTTTCCTTTTAGTAGTTTTGTAAGTTCAGCACTTTGTATTTTAGTATTGTAATTTTGTGTGTGTGTGTGTGTGCGTGCGTGCGTGCGTGCGTGCGTGCGTGCGTGCGTGCGTGCGTGCGTGCGTGCGTGCGTGCGTGCGTGCGTGCGTGCGTGCGTGTGTGTGTGTGTAATTTTCACTATGCGTGTGTGTGAATATATTATATAAATGTTTGAATTAATACATTTGTAATATATTATATATAAATATATATCCTTTATTATCCTTCATTTTATTACAATGCATACAGTACATACGTTTCATAAAACAGGACCGAAGGACATTTAAATAAGTGGAAAATAAAGTAAACAATAAACATTATACAATTATATATATATATATATATATATATATATATATATATATATATATATATATATATATATATATATATATATACATACATACATACATACATACATACATACATACATACATACATATATATATATATATATATATATATATATATATATATATATTGTGCAATATGTGCATTTTTTGCAGTTTCAACTGTACAAATACAAAATAAAAATATGTATTTACTTATAAGCAGCATTGTTTTTTGGTTAAAGAAAATATAACATGAGGAACATTGTACTTATATTGTGCTTACGGTATTTAAACAAATTTTGATTGATATTACAGTAACTTGCAACTTTATTAGGTACACTGAAAAAAATGATTCAAAGATGATTCCTTTTCCATTTACTCAATTTTTTTACGTTAAGTGGTTGTAAAAAAATTATTTGAGCTGAATTTAAACAAACAAATTAAGTTGAACGTTATTAAATTTAATTTGTTTGTTTAAATTCAACACAAATAATTTGTTTGCAACAGTTTTGCATGCAACACTTTTTTTCAGTGTATGTTCACACAAATACACTGTAAAAAAATACTGTAAAATTTACAGTATGACTGGCAAATTTGGTTGCCAGTAATACTGTAAAGTTTACAGCTGTACTGTAAATTAACAAATATTTACAGTGCGCCTGTAAATTTTACAGTAATACTGGACATTTTTACAGTATTACTGGCAAAATTTTACATTGCACTGTAAATTAACAATTACAACTGTGCTGTAGTTTTACAGCACAATTGTGGTTGTTAATTTACAGTGCATGTGTAAATTTTACATTATTACTGGTAATCAAAATTGCCAGTAATGCTGTAAACTTTACAGCAATTTTTAGTGTATCTAATCAGCCAATCAAAAGTACTGTAAGCACTCATTGTTTTCATGTAGACGTGGTCAAGATGATGTGCTACAAGTTCAAACTGAGCATCAGAATTAACGTGAAAAAAGTGACTTTGAAGGTGGCGATTTTTCATAAAATTTTTTACTTATTTATTTATTTATTTATTTATTTATTTATTTATTTTGTAATATGGGAGTGTTTCAGAAACTGCTGATCTACATGGATGTTCATGCACAACCATCTCTAGGGTTTAATGAGAATGACCGGTGTGGTTCAGGAGATAGAATGGAAACAGTAACTCAAAAAATCACTCGTTACAATTTTGTCCTTGTATATACTGCAAAGTAACTTAAAAAAAAAGTTTATATACTGCATTATTTTCTACCATAATTATAACATATAGCATGGTACAAGTCCAGAAAAAAGTAGCATACCACAGTAATAACACATTAATAGCATAGTAATATTGTGATCGTTTAGTTTATATCATTGGTTTTGTGCGGTAGGTCTATATTTATGCTGTAAGTCATATTAAAATTGCCTTTATAACAAATGTTTACCACACATGATAACATATGTATTTACATAGTAAACTGCCCTAATGTAATTCTAAGTATACCATGGTATAATCATGGTATGTTCAAAAAATGTTAACAACATGATACATTTTTATATTTATGCATTTATTTATTTACACGGAATGACTAGTTTAACTTTAAATGCCATTAAATAATTGATTAATTTATTTATTTATTTATTTATTTATTTATTTATTTATTTATTTATTTATTTATTTATTTATTTATTTATTAATTAATTAATTAATTTATTTATTTATTTATTTATTTATTTATTTATTTATTTATTTATTTATTTATCTGTTTATGTATGTATGTACAGTACAGTTAAAGTCAGAAATATTAGTCCCCCTTTGAATTTCTTTTTCTTTTTTAAATATTTCCGGAATGATGGAAATTTTCACAGTATGTCTGATAATATTTTTTCTTCTGGAAAAAGTTTTTATTTCGGCTAGAATAAAAGCAGTTTTAAATTTTTTAGGAACCATTTTAAGGTCAAAATTATTAGCCTCTTTAAGCTATATATTTTTTTGATCTACAGAACAAACCATCATTATACAATAACTTGCTTAATTACCCTAACCTGCCTAGTTAATCAAATTAACCTAGTTAAGCCTTTAAATGTCACAAAAATATCTAGTCAAATATTCTTTACTGTCATCATGGAAAAAATAAAATAAATCAGTTATTAGAAATGAGTTGTTAAAACTATTATGTTTAGAAATGTGTTGAAAAAATCTTCTCTCCATTAAACAGAAATTGGGGAAACAATTAACAGGGGGGCTAATAATTCAGATGGGCTAATAATTCTGACTTCAACTGTATTTATTTATTTATTTATTTATTTATTTATTTATTGTATTATTTTAATGCTAAATGTAAAACTGTTATCACTGTTAAGTTTAGTTGTTTTTTATTTACAAGGAGAGCCTAGTCCAACCTAATTACAAAAATAATATTGTATTATCGTGCCATAGTCAAAAAGAAATTAAAAGTCCAAATATTTGTGATAGATTGATTATTATATAACAAATTATGAATATAAACCAGAATTGACATTTAATTAGATAATATAATACAATTTTAATATAATAGTAATATATAAATGCTTAAAGTAATGCCATGTTAAATTACTATAATTTTTTGTTAGCGTGTATTTGCTTGATTTAATACATTAATATATATATATAAAAAAAATTACAATCACAAAATTATTAGTCTTACAGTGAACAAAATCTTTTGTGCTATCCGTGACAAAGACTCATTTTTTTCCCGGCAGAATTTTCGCAGTATGCGGTGCAGGAAGTAGAGGTTTTGTAGAGCTGCGGTTTTCGGGGATTGGACACATTTTGAGTTTAAAGGGGGACGGCTCCGAGTCAGCTGGGCATCCAGTGTGATTGCCGGCCCCGGGCCCTCAATGGAAAGTTGTGGAGAGAAGCTGTGGTTGCCAGGCACCTCCTGAGGTGACTCTATCAGAGCCAGTCAAGCCTGAAATCAATCACTCAAACCTATCAAAGGCTGCCCTGCCCCGCCATTGTGAACCAGCCATCTGGGCCTCTGCATACTGTCTGCGTTCACTTCAGTGTGTGCGTGTGGATCTGCATGTGTAACCAAATGAATAGAAGGGTTTATGACAGTTTCCACCATTGCGCGCAGGTTTTTTTTTTCGTATCCTGCTTTCTTCCAAGACGGACGGTGACATAATAGGCCCGGTTCTACAGTTGACGTGTATTAGAGCCCTAGGTTTTTGGCACTGAGGTCTGCCGTTGAGTTTTCAAGCCAGCTGCAAAGAGACCGAACACGGGCAGCTCTCCCAAGCCTGCCGCTGACCAAGCTAACTATGTGACTAACTGTCCTGCTGCAGAAGAAGAGCGTCCGCCATTGGAGGGCAGTAGAACACAGAGCATCTATCAGAGAGTCTCTGCAGTCTCACACACACTGCGCTTTCACTAGACTTGAGAGGTCAGGACGGTGTGACTGTCGAGTTTGGTGTAAAATGTTAATATTGTTATTATTATTTTAATTTAAGGGGCATTTGAGTGAGAGTTAGATCCAGATACAGACCTTTTTATTATATTTTAATGTATATTAAAAGTTGTTCTTTGAAATGAATAAACGTGCCTTAGTTTTGTTTGTATCAGAGAGTGTTTTTTTCTTCTTCCGCTCTAGTCTCACACATCGGCTCTGACTTTTCTGAAAGTCAGGATAGTGTGGCTGTCAAATTTGGTTTAAAATAAATAAAAAAATACAAATTTCTGACATTTTGGGGCATTTTAATGAGTTGGGTTAAGGCAAGGCAAGGCAAGTTTATTTATATAGCACATTTCATACACAGTGGCAATTCAAAGTGCTTTACACAAACAGGAATAAAAGATACAAGTATAAGAAAAATAAAAATAAATCATAAAAATGGTTAAAAAAATAAAATAAATAAGCATAAAAACAGATAAAATGTGTTATAAAAGAATGAAAATGAAGAGAAAAATAGAATAGTGCGATCTGTGTGGGTTAAGATAAAGACCTTCTTTTTTAAAATGTGTATTATAAAACTATTGTTTTAAAAATAGGTCTGGATCTTAACCAAACTCATCGAAATGCCCCTAAATGTAATGTAATGAAATAAAATAAAATAAATAATAAATAAATAAATTTAAACCAGATTTGACAGTCACACCATTCTGACCCCTATGGTGTCTTTTCAGGAAAGTCAGAGCCCGATGTGTGAGACTAGAGCGAAAAACACAACACACAACTAAAGCACTTTTATTCATTTCAAAGGAAAACAATAGTTTTGTAATACACATTTTAATAAATTAATATTAAAATATAATTAAAAAAAGGCTGTACTTTGACCTTAAATTCCCCTAAAACGTAATACGTATTTAAGATTTTACTCCAAATTTGACAGTCACACCATCCTGATCTGTCTTTTTTTTCTAGGAAAGTCAGAGCCAGATGTGTTAAACTAAAGGGAAAAAAAATTACTCAAACTAAGGCACTTTTATTTATTTAAAAGAAAAACATCTTATTGTTTTTAATGTGCATTTAAGTATAATTAATATATGTGTATTGACCTAACTGTCATTAAAATGACTAGACTCTCTGAACACTGATTCAGAGAAAACGAAGGCACTTTTATTCGATTCAAAAAAAAAGTTTTATAATACACATTAAAAAACTGTCTGGGTCTTAACCAAACTCATTAAAATACCCCTAAAATGTAAAAATAAATAAATAAATATAAAAGGCATTTTAAACCAAATTTGACAGTCACACCATCCTGACCTCGCCGTGCCTTTAAGGAAAGTCAGAGCCCAATGTGTGAGACTAAAGCGGAAGAAGCAAAAAACACTTCCATTTCCAAAGACATTTCCATTCGTTTCAAAGAGCAACAACTGTTTTCTACACATTAAAATAACAAAAAAGTCTGTATTTTGACCTAAAATTCCCCTAAAACGTAAAAAGTAAAAAGAATTTGACAGTCACACCATCCTGATCTGTTTTTGTTTTTTTTAGGAAAGTCAGAACCAAATGTGTTAAACTAAAGAAAAATACTAACTCAAACTAAAGCACTTGAAAAAAATAAGCCTTATTGTTTTTAATGCACATTTAAGTATAATTAAAATATCTGTATCTTGACCTAACTCTTAATAAAACGGAACAAAAACTGATTGGAAAAAAAGCTGATTCAAAGAAAACTGTTTTCCTTTGAAATGTATAAAAGTGCCTCAGTATTCTTTGAATCAGAGTGTTTTTTTTTTTCGATCTAGTCTCACACATCGGCTCTGACTTTCCTCAAAAGAAACCGAGGATGGTGTGAAAAAAGACATTTGGCTTATAATGTCTTAAAATGTAAATATATATATATTACATTACATTTTAGGGGGATTTTAATGAATTGGGTTAAGATCCAGGCCTTTTTTTTTTCTTTAGTCTCACACATTTGGCTCTAACTTTCCTGTAAAAACACATATCAAGATGGAGTGACTGTCAAGTTTGGAGTAAAAACTTAAATATTTATAATGTTATAGGGGAATTTTAGGTCAGGATACAAAACTTTTTTTTATTATAGTTTTATCTGTATGACAAAACTATTCTTCTATGAAATGAATGAAAGTGCTTTAGTTTTCTTTGAGTCAGAGAGTGTTTTTTTTTTGTTTTAATGAGAGTAAGGTTAAGATCCAGTATTACTATACTGCTTTCCTCTAGTCTCACATATCTGGCTTTGAGTTTCCTAAAAATGACCACAATTCAATTTTTTTTTTCAAATACTTATATTTAAACGTGTAATTCAAAACAATTTCATCTTCCTTGAAATGCATACATGTGCAGTTTTGTTAGAATCAGATCTCACACCTTCACACTAAGATTTCACAGTGGTGTGGCAAATTTTAACATTTAAGCATTTTAGAGACATTTGAATGTAAGTAAGCTCAACTTTTTTATATATATATATATATATATATATATATATATATATATATATATATATATATATATATATATATATATACATATATATATATATATATATACATATATATATATATATATATATATATATATATATATATATATATATATATATATATATATATATATATATATATATATATATATATATATATACATATATATATATATACATATATATATATTATTTGTGTTGATATTGTCAAACATGTAGAGTAACTTAAACATTTTAAGTCCAAATTAAGTCCAAACAACTATATAACTACTCAAATGGTTTGGTATTAGAGTTAAGTTAATACAATTTTTATTAAATTAATTCATAACTCATTAGGTTTGAGTTCTGCTTAATTTAATCAGTTTATACGTCACCATAACTATTTTTCATTAGGTCAAAGTAACTTTTTTTTTAATTATACGTTAAACTAACTTATTTCCTTTAGTGATTTTCACTGTTAGGTTTTACAGTGTAACTATTAGTAAGCAGCAAATTAGGAGATTACAATAGTGAAAAGTCATCCTTAAAGGTTTGTTAATAGAGGGAATTGTACCTTAACTTGAAGTGTGAACAGATTTTATTTAGGTTTTAAAATTCCCAATGAGTTTTTATCTTAGCTATACAAATGAGAATAATCTTAGCTATTTATTTATTTATTTGAGTCTTTCTTCACTCTAGTCACAAGAAAAATCAAGCTCCTGTAAAGTAGCTGAGAGATTAAGATGGCCGTCAAATCTAAAATGTAAATATTCTTTGGAATTTAAGGACATCTGAATGACCTTTTTTTATTTTAAAGTACATTATGGAATAACTCCACAACTGTTCTTCCTTGAAATGAACAAGAGCACTTCAGTTTTGTTTGAACTGGCTGGATCTGCCTTTTTACGGCATTTCCCGCGGCTTCTGCCTGCAATCAGAAAATGCTAATTTTATGGCCAACTGTATTTTCCGCGATGGCACTCGGAAAGATCAAAGCTATTATGAAATGAACCTAACACAGCAGAGGTGCGAGCACTTTATTACTCCAGTCGGGACGTAATGTAGACAATCCCTCAAAAGCTGGCGGAGATGAGCGAACACATCCACGCCGCTGTCCCTGATCAATGATTCAATAAGAATGTTCTGGCTGAGGACATCTTTCTGCTCTCGAAATCTCCTTATATTCGACGGCCTGCTAATCTAGCGCTCCATAGATTGAGGTGTAAAGCCTAGTTTATCTCTGTTCAGAATTGGATTACAGGTAGACGCGGCCGTGGCGGTAAATCTCCAATCTCTGTCCTCTATCTGATAATATCAGCGTTCTAATGGCAAATGTAATTCTATTCTGTGATATATGTGTTTGGTGTGGGGCATAAGGAGATTCTGTGATCCTGAAATGTCCTTTGATTTATTTATTTATTTGTCATGAGGAAACTTTTATGGTACTGTTTTTTTACTATTAATATATTTTTTATATACTATTACTATACTATTAATTAATTATACTATTACTATTACTATACTATTAATACTATACTATTAATATATTATTAATATATGTTTTTTTGTTTAATAATTAGAAGTTGTTATTGTTAAATAATATTTAATAGTTTCATTAATTATTATATATTATTTTAAAAAATTCTAAATAATAACTACGATGGTCTATAATTTAGTCTTTACCATTTTAAGTAATTTTACTGTGTTGAATATTCATGTTTTATTTAAATATTAGCTTTTATTTATTTCTTTATTTCTAAATTTAAAAGCTTTTAAATGCTGCTTATATTTTTCTGATTTGTCATCATTATTTTGTTATTTACATATCAAACCCTCAGTATTTGAATATTAAGGTTTAATAAAATAATAACTAGGAGACTCAGTCCATACCTACTGTATACTTCAATCTATTCCAATTTATGTAATTTGACTGTTAAATATTTATGCTTTATTTAAATAATAACTTTTTTTTGTTTATTTTAACATTTTTTGTTTATTGTTTTCTAAATTAAAAAAGCTTTTAAATGCTGCATATATTTTTATGATTTTTTTGTCATCAGTATTTAGTTTTTTACATATCAAACCCTCAGTAATTGAATATTAAGGTTTAATAAAATGATTACTGTTACTCTCAGTCTATAATTCATAGAGTTAAATAATTTGACTGTGTTAAACATTTAAATTGTATTTAAATATTAACCTAAATATTTACATTTATTATTTAAGTATTCATTTGCAACTTCATGTGTATGTGTTTAATAATATCATAATAATTATAATGTATTGTAATTTATTATTATTATTAAGATTTTGTTCTTTACTTTCTGGATCAAACGCTCAACATTTCAATATTAAGATTTGATTAAATAAAAGCTAGGATAATCAGTCTACACTACCTGATAAAAGTCTTGTCGTCATCCCAGTTGTAAGAGCAACAAATAATAACTTGACTTCTTGTTGATCATTTGGAAAACTGGCAGAAGGTGAATTTTTCTGATGAATTGAACAGCATCCCAATCATCACAAATACTGCAGAAGACCTATTGGAGCCCGCATGGACCCAAGATTCTCATAATAATCAGTCAAGTTTGGTGAAGGAAGTATCATGGTTTGGGGTTACATTCAGTATGGTGGCGTTCGAGAGATCTGCAGAGTGGATAGCAACATTAACAGCCTGAGGTATCAAGACATTTGTGCTGCCCATTACATGACAAATCACTGGAGAGGGCAAATTCTTGAGCAAGATATCGCTCCTTCTCATACTACAGCCTCTACATCAAAGTTCCTGAAAGCAAAGAAGGTCAAGGTGCTCCAGGATTGGGCAGCCCAGTCACCACATATGAACATTATTGAGCATGTCTGGGGTAAGATGAAGGAGGAGGCATTGAAGATGAATTCAAAGAATCTTGATGAACTCTGGGAGTCCTGCAAGAACGCTTTCTTTGCATTCCAGATGACTTTATTGATAAGTTATTTGAGTCACTGCAGAGATGTAAGGATGCAGTCCTCCAAGCTCATGGGAGCTATACACAATATTAATTATTAATTAAGCCACTTCTGATACCAAATGATCAACTAGGCGTCAAGTTATTATTTGTTGTTCCTAAAACTTGGATAGGCGACCAGATTTTGTCAGATAGTGTAAACCTATAATTAAATGTATATCAGTTAAAGTCACTTGACTATGTTAAAAATTTAAGCTTTTCATATTTATATTCATATTTAAGTTTTAAGTCATACTTTGTTTGCCCTTTAAAAATAATTATGCACATATTCTGTATTATGAACATAATTTTAAGATCTAATTTACTGCAAGATAAAGTTTCATTTACACTATATAATAAAGTCATTTTTATTACATAATTTATAAGCATTTTAAAATAACAGAAAGTTTAAGATATTAAGACTAAAAGATTTAGATTTTAACAATATAATTGTGCCAGATAGATAGATAGATAGATAGATAGATAGATAGATAGATAGATAGTTAGATAGATAGATAGATAGATAGATAGATAGATAGATAGATAGATAGATAGATAGATAGATAGATAGATAGATAGATAGATAGATAGATAGATAGATAGATAGATAGATAGATAGATAGATAGATAGATAGATAGATAGATAGATAGATAGATAGATAGATAGATAGATAGATAGATAGATAGATAGATAGATAGATAGATAGATAGATAGATAGATAGATAGATAGATAGATAGATAGATAGATAGATAGATAGATAGATAGATAGATAGATAGATAGATAGATAGATAGATAGATAGATAGATAGATAGATAGATAGATAGATAGATAGATAGATAGATAGATAGATAGATAGATAGATAGATAGATAGATAGATAGATAGATAGATAGATAGATAGATAGATAGATAGATAGATAGATAGATAGATAGATAGATAGATAGATAGATAGATAGATAGATAGATAGATAGATAGATAGATAGATAGATAGATAGATAGATAGATAGATAGATAGATAGATAGATCGATCGATCGATCGATTTAATAGAATGTGGAATTTCAAAACACTTTGCCAACCCAGAGTACCACAGATGTCCCTCTTTATGAGGTATGAGAGACAGACAGAAATAAAAAAAATGATAGCAAAACATTTAACAACATTTAAATGTACGTTTTAAGTAAAAGATGTTGTCTGCTCTCTGAACATGTATATAGTTGATCCCGATCCATTTTGTAGCGTGTAGCATTGGTCTGCGACCCATTCAAGGTCCCGAGTGCAATGTTTGAGAGCTGACCTGCTCTTTTATGTACATGCAAACTCCTTGCTGTGAGGAGCTCCCAGAGTTAAGAAACTCACTTAGACAGACTTCTGTTCCCTTTATCCAGTGAATACACCGTCCCAAACGCCCAAACACAGAACACTTAGTACACTGTAAAAAAGCGATTCACTGAAAATAGTGAGTAAACTCATTGCATTCAAATTACTAAGTCAATGTGCATGCTGTACTTATTACTTATAAACATTTACAACAGAAATTTTTTTTTAAGTAAAATCAACTTGCCATTTTTTAAGATGATGGGTTTACTCACTTTTTTAAGTAATAGTTTTTGTTACAGTACACTCAAATGTTTGCTGTAAGTATAAAATACATTTATAAAATGAGCTGGAGTTTTTTTGGGGGTTAACTTAAAGGGCACCTATTTTACCCCTTTTTCAGAATTTAAGATGAGTCTTTTGTGTCTCCAGAATGTGTCTGTAAAGTTTCAGATCAAAACACCCATCAGATTATTTATGAAACCTCTCAGAATATTGGATTTTCTGCTCTGAACACAATATAGCTGTTGTTTGTGGCCTGTGCATTTAATGCTATTCTCCTCGCTCACCGTTCCCTGCATGTGCCTGCTAGAGTGTACCTCAATCTTTGCCTTGGCTGCGTCAGATAAACAGCACAGTGACAGACATGAAGTAAGCGGATCTCATGTAACGTTTGAGAAATACTCAACACAATCTCACAGCAATTCGTAACTTTTTGATTTAGTGGCTTATTTGTACGGATTCGTACGATCTAATTCGTACAATTTAGTACGATTTTCTCATCCCGCAATAACGGTTGGGTTTAGGGGTGGGGTAGGTGCCACGCCTCCTTTTTAAAATCGTACAATTTCGTACAACTGAACTCTAATTAGCCACTAAACTGACAAAACGTAAAATACTTACGTTTTCTCGTGAGATCAAGCTGAAATACTACAGTAAGAACTATCCCAATGATTATTTGATGTATTTGTTGTGGAGTTGCAACGATGAGTCAAACACAATGTCGTAACAAAGTTCACGCACACACCCACACACACAGATACACAAAGCACGCGCGTTTAACTTGGGCCGGTATAAGATTCTGATGTTATGATAACCTTGGATGAAAAAAATCACAGTATAGTGATTACTTCTCTAAAAAACATTCTTTTTAAATGTATGGGTAAAAAACAACAACTTTTTTCTCCTTTGAACACAATATTTTCACAAAAGATATTTGATTTTGAGAAACATTTATGATGTTTTGGAGCAGTAAACATGTCAGGCTAAATAATTCAAATCAATCATTGACTTCTGCTGTTGTCATCCGTTTCAAAAACAGATTTCTTTACAATTTAAAACGGCATCTTTAAATATATGTTCTGCTAAAGATACTGTTGTTCTAAAAAGCCCCCCAAAAAAACATAAATACAAAATCTTAAATATACCAGAGCAACGGTATAGCGGAAAATTTAGATGATTTTAAAACTTTGACTTGTCCAAACCGCATTATGCCTTGAAAACGCCTATATCTCATGCCAATATCGTTCACATATCATATGAAAAGCACTTCTTACAAAGCAGATGCTTTACACACATAAATATTTGTGTATAAATGTTCATTACTAACCTTTATATGAAAATAATTTAATTATAACTGCGGATCAATAACTGTAAAATAGGTGAAATATCCTACTGTAAGTCTGCAGTTATTTAAAAGAAATAAAAAAATGCGACATATATGAACGCATAGAGACCCTTACAGTCTCCGATGTGTTACCAATTACAGATAAACTACACACTAGGGGTGGGCGATATGACCTAAAATTAATATCACGGTATTTTCCATCTTTTGAACGGTGACGGTATAATATCATGGTATTACTTTCAATAGCAAAATAATATACATCTCAAGGAAGAACGGACAAAAGAAAGTCTCACTTCTATCACTCTTTAAAGTTTTGGTTTGGGTCATTGTAAATGCTCAGTCTCGTTATGAGCTGATCTTCATTTCTCTGTGTTGGTGGAATAAAGCAGGCAAGTCAGCCGCACCAATTTATGAGCAGACAGAGCAGGATTCTTATGATGACCACCAGCGCAATTCCGCTCTTTGTTATGAGCCGTAGTTTCAGTGTAAACTTAGTAAAGGTGAGTTTCTTTGGCGATGATGTGTACAGTGTTAGATTTTATATTTAGCGGACATTTGCGCTGAACACGCGGTGAATGCAACGCATCGAGATTCGGGCACCTTCTCCGAAAACACTCGATTGATCTCAGCTGGCGGATCAACATTTACCTCATGTCATGATCGCTGTCATCTGCGCCATTATTATTATTATTATAACTTTAGGTGAGGTTTGCAAACCTGTGCACTTTTCACTCTTCAGCCGTTTGCATTTCCTGCAGTAACAAAAGCTCCCCGTTATCTGACAGCGGGAAGCGTTGAGTGACTGACAGCTAATATGAACCAATACAGCGGCAGGGTAGAGCGATTCAGCAAGTTTTTAGAGAAAATCAAATCAGATTGCACTACAACCATTATATTCAGACACACAAATGCTCCCAAATATATTATGAGGGCGCATAGATTAAATTTCGGGCGCTCATGCGACCAAAATGGTTGCAATTTCGAGCCCTGTAGTATAAGGACAGGTATTCAGACCACAACTGAACGTTTGAAGAAAATTGAATGCCTTATTATTTAGAATTAGCTATTATTGATGTAAATGCAGCCGTTCAAGGCGCATAATTGATTTATTACGGTATTGACGGTATTAGAAAATCCATGTCGTGGCCCACCCCTACTACACACAGCATACATTAAGTCCTTATCTGGCTTCAAAAACATGCAACCTATAGCCCAGTCAGTGCAAACCTCTCATGTGTGTCTTTAATCTTCATCAGCACATGTAACCTCTTGTTAGACAGTAATTCCATCATTCCAAGCTCATAATAGTCCAAAAGGTGATGATAATAATTAAACAAGGCAGTTTGTTCATCTTTCATCTTTTTCATGTTTTAGGTTGCTGAAAGAATCATTTTCTCCTTTGTTTTGTCAGGCTTCTCCTTTGTTTTTTCGCACGTCACTCTTACGTTCGTCCGTTTCTGAAAGGATCAGATGTCAGAAGCATTTCAATAATCACGCGCACGTTATTATCATCAGCTCAAGAGGTTTGGTATTTCAAATATAGACGAGTGGCGAGAGATCACGAGCTCCATGGAGAAAATGAAACAACTCGCACTTTTAGATGGCCTCGTAAAACAGAACACGTCAGATTTTGTTCTTTTTGGCTTTGTGGCTGTACATCAAGACAACGACAAGGTTTGTCTGAGCTCGGGTCAACCATGAGTCGTTATTATATGTATATATTAGTACGGTGTAATGTCTTGGCTGTGTATTTAAAAATGGCGGTTCCTTTGTTTTTATTCTTCTGCTTGTACAGGTAAGTGACACTTCTCTGTAAACCAATAGCATTCAGCTGCATGTCTTGCTCCGCCTTTTAGTATCCTTTTGCAGTGCTAGGTAGCCTTTGCACAGCGTGCCCAAAAAGTGGTATGGTTCGCTTTTAGGTACCTTTTGACAGTGGAAACAGCCATAATAGCATACCAAACCGTCCCGTACCACTCAGTGGAAACAGGCCATTATATGTGTAAAGTTAACTTAGTTCCTTCATGTTGACCCAACACAAATCAATAACCCAGCATATTTCACAGAGCAGTGTAAGAATACACGCTTTACGGCTTTTCCTGTTGTTTTTAGAAAACCAAAGTGACAACTTTTTGTGAGAACGCAAAACAAGAAAAATAAATGATTAAAAAAAGAAAGATGGCGCACGCGCGACAGACAGAGCAAAGCAAAACCTGTATAATAAAGGCAAGATTTTTCAAACATGGTTGCCATGTTTACAAGTGCCAGAGGGCAAAGCAGGACCTTTATTTCCCTCCTGCTAATTGTTTGATTTCTGTGCCACTTGAGAGTCAAGCGTTGCGGTGAGGGAGCGGAGAAAAAGAGAGTGAAAGAATATACAAAAAATAAAAGAGTAAGTGAAGAGAGATAGAGAGTGAGCAAATTTGCAGAGATCACACATCGCCCCTTCTTCATTTGTCTGTAACATGACGATAGCTTGAGGCATGTTTCTCTCTGGAGCTTTGCAGAAATACCAAGCGGTGAAATCCCCTGTCGCTTGCCTCTCAGCTCACAACAACAACACACAAACACACACACACACACACACACACACACACACACTTTCCATGTGCTGCTTTTGTTCTGATAGCTCCAACACCATAATGCAACCGCGGTGATAACGAAGTACGGTATGAAGTGGAGGTTTTGCTTCATTACATTAAGAGGGGCTCGAGACGGACTCTGGCGCACAGATGCATGATGGGTAGACGCTGGCGCTGGATGCACGGCGTGATCTTTAATCGCCCCATGACACCGAGGCTGTCATCGGTCTGCCTCCGCCGAGATATTGCGGTCTCCTCCTGCGCTGATCTTGCTTTCTGCTACGGCAGGAGTTCCTGTTAGCGAGTTACCGGGCAGAAGACAACACATTTAAGACAATCCACACAGCTGGATGGAGAGACAGGCCATTGAAAAGCTGCAAAGAAATGTGTCCTGGATGGTAAAGAAATAAAACAAGAGATGGCGGTCTTATCGCTTATCGTCTCGTGCTTATTATCATGCAAATAAACGTTAATCAAAAGACCATTTTTAATCGGATTGCACTTGTATTTGTTCAATACTGCCTTCCGAACCCCCCAACAAAAAAGCTGCCAGTGGGTTTTGGAGAAACTTCAGGCGCTTTTCTATTCTCTCTCGACGGGTCGCCCCCCTCGGCTCACCTCAAGACCTGAACGCTGTCTCTTTAAATTAGCCGGGCGGGAGGGTGGACGCTAATGACAATCAGTGGGTCTCTTGTCTGTTGCCCCCTGACAAGCAGAACCCTATAGGAGATGAAAGAGAATAAATGAACTTTTTCGCCCTGCTAAAACAACATGATAAACAGGGTATGGATTGTGGATTAGCGCTCTGTCTTCATTGTTGGAGCATCCACAGTAATTAAAGCTGCAAGAGAACCAGCAGGGAGTTGGGGATATAGATAAATAAACATATAGTAAATGCACAGCATCAGTCTAGAATGTGTCTGTAACAGTGTTTGGGAAGATACTGTGAATCCTCAGTTTGCAAAAGACACGTGGATTCGTAATTTAAAGCCGTTCAGCTCAGCAGGTTGTTTTTTATTTTTTGAGAAAGATGATATTTAATATTAACAAAATAAAGCTGAAACAAATGTGATATTTATGGGAGTAATCTGTTTTTAATTATGTGGGTTCAGTCTGGTAACAGTAAACTTACTTTACTAATTTAAGTAATCTGATTATGTCTGAAATATTTGAGTTTTTCTATTTTGTTTGCCCTTGTGCTCGTCTTTTGTACTATAAACATATTTAAAAATATTATTTTATTTAAAATTATTATTAAATTAAAAAAAACATTCTTACATGTGTAAGAATTTTAAACTCTTGTGATTTTTTTTAAACAAAACTTTGTGAGATTTATATTAAGACTAAAACATAAAAAACTGAATG
>NC_079458.1:36979938-36999938 GCF_903798145.1 Danio aesculapii
ATATGTATATATGTATATATATATATGTATATATGTATATATATATGTATATGTGTATATGTATATATATATATATGTACATATGTATATATATATATATATGTATATATATATATATATATATATATGTACATATGTATATATGTATGTATATATGTATGTATAACTACTTATAGTTTCCAATCCTAAACATTGAGCTCTGACCCTGAGCTCATGAGATCTTCGAGGCCGGGGCTCCCTCCTGTTTGCAGGGCGAGAGGGGAGTTTGAGCTCAGGTAGATCTCGAGAACCCCCATTCCCCCCCCCCCCCCCCCCCCCTCCTGCTGCTTAAGGATTGCTAAGGTGGTGTGTTGCTGGAGGAATTTGAATATGGTGCTGATTTGGTTTAGTCAATTTACTTATTGTCTCATGTTTTTGGGAGGAAACCGGAGGACCCGGGGAAAACCCACGCAAACACGAGGAGAACATGAACTCCACACGGAAATGCTGTCCTGCTGGGTAGAGACTCGTGCCAGAGGCAATCTTGCTGTGAGGCCACAGTGCTAGCCACTGGGCCACAGTGCTGCCCTATAGAGGAAAAGAGGAGGAGATGGGGTGGAAGTGGGGATTCTTCAAAACGAAGATGACTAAAGGTAAGATGCTTGGTTATTTATACTGAGTTAGGAATCGTCTGATTGGTGGTTCATACATTGGCTTGACTCGGGGCCAGCCGTGTCAATCATAAGCACGTGATCCTCTCGAAATTAGTTTAGAAATAAACTTCACTTATAGCAATTTTAACAAAAACATGCCACTACCATTTTTGACCAGTTCATTGTCAGATGTATTTTAAAACTACAAAGCTTCTTATTAAAAGAAATTGGCATGGTTTTCTCAGGAACTGTATTACGTGAACAAAACGTACTCCAAAATGCAGTAATGACTTGTGGACCTCTAATGTACAACCTGTGTACAGTTGAGAGAGAGAAAAAATGACACTGATAAACAAGGCGACACTTGAGTGCTCTTGAATCTTTCATTTGAAGACGCAAAAGCAGATTCTCTGCAGCAAGACAGGTGGGTTTAATTGCGTGATGTCTAATTTGGGCCTGTTAGAGGAGCATGTGTGTGTGTGTATGTATGCATAAGTGTGTGTAGTCCAGATTAACACGAGCAGCATAACAGGTGTGCCAGTGATTTACGCTCAGCCTAATTAACCCATTCCACCAAGGAGAGAGTGGGGAAAAATCTCATGATTACCATGCAATCAGAACTAGTCTATTTTTCCCCATCTTGCTCTTTTTGAGCAAATAAACAACCCTGTCAGCTGATCGAATGCTGGAGAATGTTGATGATTATGCTGTCTGTAACATTTTATGCTAGGAACACTGCTGAATTGCATAAGCTAAAATGTCCGTAGTGTATGAGTGAATGAGTGTGTATGGGTGTTTCCCAGTGATGGGTTGCAGCTGGAAGGGCATCCGCTGCGTAAAACATGGATAAGTTGGCGATTCATTCCCCTGTGGCAACCCCAGATTAATAAAGGGACTAAGTTGGAACGAAAATGAATGAATGAATGAACACTGCTCTGGCATGAGGCAGAGGGTTTCTTTAAAGATTTATAAAGATTTAAAGAGTACAACTCACTAATCATTTGCTGAAACAATAATTGTAGTCTAAGTTGATCATAATATAACCAATGAAATGTGATTTATTATACTATTTAACTCTTGTGCATCCCCAAAAGACCTAAATCTGTCATAAAAACATCATATATATTTTTTTTTACTTTCACTGATGGGATTTTTATAACTAATCACAATTACCAAACAATCATTAATTTTCTGAATTTTAACCCTTTAAATGCTGGTTTGTTTAAAAAATGGTCTAGGTGTTTATATATATTATATATATACATATTTAATTTATTAATTTAATTTATTAATTTATTAATGAATCATCTATATACCAAATGCTAAGCAGATTATTATTTTTTGTTAAGTACAGTGTTGGATGTGTCATTAATAATCAACGCTATTTGTTTTGAAACATTCATATTTTTTATGTAGTGTTACATAAAAATAAATGAACCAACCAACCAACCATTATATATTCGTACTTGATTCTACTTTCATGGATGTCCGTTTTTCACCAGCATCAGTTTTAATCATAATTACCAAACATTCATTAATTTTCAAGATTTTACCCATATAAATGCTGGTTAGTTTACAAAATGGCCCAGGTGCTTTAGTATAAAACTATGAAACATATTAGTTAATTTATTAGTCACTAAATGCTAAACAGATTATTATTATTATTATTATTTTTTTTGTTAATTACAATCTTAGATGATAAACAACACTATTCATTATGAAATACAGTATTAATTTTTTTTTAAATGTAGGTTTAGATTCTCAAAATATAGTACTAGTACTAGTGCCGGGTTGGACTCACTTTTGCCTTCAGAACTGCCTTAATCCTTTGTGGCTTAGATTTAACAAGGTACTGGAAATATTCCTCAGAGGTTTTGGTCCATATTGACATGATAGCATCACAGAGTTGCTGCAGATTTGTCGGCTGCACATTCATGATGCCAATCTCCCATTCCTCCACATCCCAAAGGTGCTCTATTGGATTGAGATATGGTGACTGTGGAGGCCATTTCAGTACATTGAACTCATAGTCATTTTTAAGAAACCAGTCTGAGATGATTTGCACTTAATGACATGGCACAATATCCTGCTGGAAGTAGGCATCAGAACATGGGTACATTGTGGTCATAAATGGATGGACATGGTCAGCAACAATACTAGGGTAGGCTGTGGTGTTGACACGATGCTCAATTGGTACTAATGGGCCCAAAGTGGGCCAAGAAAGCATCCCCCACACCATTAGACCACCACCACCAGCCTGAACTGTTGATATAAGGCAGGATGAATCCATGCTTTCATGTTGTTGACGCCAAATTCTGACCCGACCATCGTCACAGCAGAAATCGAGACTCATCAGACCAGGCAACATTTTTCCAATCCTCTATTGTCCAATTTTGGTGAGCCTGTGCGATTTGTAGTCTCATTTTCCTGTTCTTAGCTGACAGGAGAGTCACCCAGTGTGGTCTTCTGCTGTTGTAGCCCATCCACCTCAAGGTTGGACGTGTTGTGTGTTCAGAGATGCTCTTCTGCATTCCTTGGTTGTAACGAGTGTTTATTTAGTTACTGTTGCCTTTCTATCAGCTGAAACCAGTCTGGCCATTCTCCTATGACCTCTAGCATTAACAAGGCATTTGCGCCCACAGAGCTGCCGCTCACTGGATATTTTCTCTTTTTCAGAACATTCTCTGTAAACCCTTGCTGCCATGTGATTGGCTGATTAGAAATTTGGGTTAACAAGCAGTTGGACAGGTGTACCTAAAAAGGTGGCCGGTGTGTGTATGTTTTGCAAGTAATTACTAGTCAAGTTTGTTCTACTTATAATTACACGTTTAGTTCATTCATTGAGTTGCTGTCTTTGTAACTGTCTGTGAAATTTGCTATAAGTGTCTGAGTACAATTGTCTTTGCGACATTTATTAACAGTCAATACAGTTTATTAATAATATAGTCAATACAGTCAGCTTTTTTTGTATCCTAATCATGTAACACCTTTCCGAGTGACTCAACAAGCCTAATGCATGTCATGATGCGCAGAAAAGTAAATAACACAGCTAACAGCATCAGCGCACGCACTGATAGGAACAAACCTGAAATTACACTTCATAATCATAGCCATTGTCAGAGGTGTAGCAGCACAGGAAGTGTGAAGACGTCAAATTCCCCTGCCACTCAATTGTCAGACACGGTGAATTGGGCTCGTGATGCGCGCTTAATGTGCTGAAAAACTAATATAAAGGTGCTAAGAATACCACGAGCAAATATTTACATGCGCATAAAGGCAGCGCAAGACATCCCTAATGGTGTTGATGTTTGCTTTGAAGCCCCCTGTAAATTTTAGCCAAGCAAAATGGCCAAGGGTGTCCTGTTATGCATATTTTGATTTATTTGATTTATTTATTTATTTTCCAGAGATCACACCTCACCTCCCTATAGGCATCCATGAAATCACCTGACAGACAGACGGAAAACGAAGTCTCAATGGACGACGGGCTCATGTAATGGGATCCAGGTAAGAGCGTGCGGCACGTTGATTACAACTGCGCGCGTTTGAGGTTCAGAAGGTGTACGGCGGTGAAAAGGGGGCCAGCAGGCCACCGTCCAAATTACACAGGATTTCATGCACTCGTCCGAACCTGCGCTTCAAGTGGAGCTGTGAAATAAGTGTGCTGCTAGCCGGGCACATTTGAATAATTTGTCAAGGGATGGCAGAGATATCCTTTTGAAGGCGAGGTGATGGGATAGCGTGCACTAGACAGGGGCCGAGGGGGGTCGACAAGAGGACATGGCGAGGGCCCGACAGCTTCAAAGTTCCTTTTGCGATACCAGAGGAAGAATCAGATTTTTTTTTGTACAGTGTCTAGATTTTATGCTTTAATGCAAGTGGTTTATGTGGATGTGAGACATACATAATCGATGCTAACACATGAAGGGTAACTGGATAGAAGAATTTGAAATGATCTGATTGCTAAACCTAGCATAAAACAATACGCAAACTGACTTGATCAGAGAAACGATTCGCAACCTAAGACCGCAAGAAGTATTTTAGTGTTTTTAAGTCAACATGAAATCAGAATCGACCCTGTTTACACTCTTAAGGTGTGTTTATATTTATTGTTGTTTTTTAGTAGATGAAACTTTGTTATTTCTTTAGGAACACATAGCAGGGCTATAACGCTTGATTCACACGGGGCTTAGGGTCAATGCTTGATGAAGGGCGTGTCTGACATTGGAACTGACGCGATCGTCATTGCAGCATCAGCCAATGAAATTAGGCTGCAATCGGCTACTGTCTGAGCTGGGATGACCATACTGTACCTCGAGAAGTATAAGTTATGATGCAGTAACGTTAATTTTGATGCTGTGCTCAGAAATACTTTAGTAAGTTATATATATATACAACGTGGGTGTCTTAAGGAGCAAAAATACAACATATGGGCACTTACTTGCTGTTGTGTTATCACTCATATTGCAAGTCATATCTCTCCGGCCCCTCATTTGGGATGCTTTTCATGAACTGGTCCCCATGACAAACTAATTGAATAGCTCAATAGCAAAACAGACGGCAAAATAAGATGCAAGTTTGCATACTGTACTCCTGGATGGAGAAAGACGAGTTTAAACAGTCGCTTAAACTTGTCGCTGAAAACAACGGCATAATTTATTCTTTCAAGGTTTGTTTCTTCCGAGCTTATCTGAGTTCTGTTGCACAGTTGTGCTCCATTCATTTATTTAACTACAACTGTTAATTAACAACTGTTTATTAAGTTAAAGGTTTTATACTGATTAGAACTTGAAGTGGCGATGAGGTCTTAAAATATTCTGAGAAGGTCTTTAAAAGGTTTAAAAAGGTATTAAAATTTCCTTTAGGATTCCTGCATACACCCTGATTTAAATTCATGTGATATATATACTTTATTAGGTACATCTTACTAGTACCGGGTTGGACCCCCTTTAGCCTTCAGAACTGCCTTAATCCTTCATGGCATAGATTCAACAAGGTACTGGAAGTATTCCTCAGAGATCTTGATCCATTTTGACATGATAGCATCACGCAGTTGCTGCAGATTTGTCAGCTGCTCATCCATGATGCCAATCTGCCATTCCACCACATCCCAAAGGCGCTCTATTAGATTGAGATCTGATGACTGTGGAGGCCATTTGAGTACAGTAAACCCATTGTCATGTTCAAGAAACCAGTCTGTTTTTTTTTTCCTCTTTCTTCAATTTGTATTTAATATTTTTCCCTAACATATACTTTTGGGCTACAATTTTTTGGTTATTTAGTTAGATTAGCTCCACATTTGTCTTCTGCATTGACTAATCTAATGTATATGGACAAACACCGCAAGGCATCCTATAGGAAATATTAATGTAAAAGAGAGATTTGTAAGGGGTGTACTCATATATGCTGAGCACTGTATACATGTAAATACATGTATGTCCATGATTACAAAATTGTGGTTTTAGTTTGCGTAGAGACAACTGTATTGTTTAGAAAAACTTGCATTTTGAAGTGTGTTAAAAAGTTTGGGTTCACAGGCCTCAAAAACTTCCCTTGTTGTTGAAATGAGTGGCCAAAACACATAAAAGTGTTTTCAGTTTTTAGACGATAATGGTGTCATGTAAATGCCCCTAAGTCTCCTAAAAGAGCAACCTTCGCACAATAGCACTTTCCTGGTAATTATCTAAGGTCGCCTGAGAATTGCGCTATCATCTCCTTTCTCCTCCGTTTGTTTTCTTTCTTTCCCTCTGAATGGCGTTCCAGAAACCGTGTGTGTTTTCACTGGAGAGCTGAAGACGAGCCCGCCACGTGTGTGACAGTACAAGAGAGCTCCCATAATGCCCCCCTTCAGCCGAAGATGGCTGAAAAAAGGATTAACTAATTCAATTAAGAAACCAAAGTACTTTATAACTGTTAATTACGTGCCTCCCCTAACTGCTGTAAGGCCAGCGCTTTCCTTTGTGTGGAGAAAAGCTCATCTGTCCTAATTGACCTCTGGGGAGCGTTCAGGGGGAGCAAACATCTTACGCAATCCCACAGCTTGTATAAACAAACTGACAATTCACTTTGGTGTGGAGTGACACCCTGTGTAACTGTGACACAAACTCAAATGACCCTGAATGTGTCCCCGGAGAATAGACCTCCCTGTCTCTCTCTCTTTCTCTCGCTCTCTCTCGCTCTTTTAAGAGGAAGAGCTGAGTCAAGGGTACAACAGACGCTTTGGGTTGATTGCATTTTTTTGTTAATTGCGAAAGGAAGATTCTCTCGCGTTGCTGACGCATCATGTTTAGCAGCAATAAGGGAGCTGGAATATTATTATTATTATTTTAATTTTTTGTCTCTTTGCTTGTTTATTTACAGTTCAGCATAGATCATTAGCAATTTAAATGATCAAGTTGCTTAAGCAGGCAACTTTGTATTTGCTTAGCGTATTTGTTTTTGTGTCTTACAACAAATGGAAATCAGATATATGACCATAACAAAAGTAGAGCTAATAAATATAGCTTAAAGGTTATCATACATACCACATACCCCAGTGGTAAGCATAATTTTGGGCTTGACTATAAATGTATGTATTATATATACATTTTTCAAATATTTCCCATAGCATGTTATGTTTAATTTAGCTTTTTTTATGTTTAATTTTTGGCTTATTTTTTATTATTATTTATTTTATCTGTTTAATTAATACAATTTATTTAATATGTAATTAAAACTATATGAAAAACTTTTTTACTTTATTTTCTATTTTATGTAAGCCAAATAAAAGATAAGTTAAACATCACATGGGAAATATTAGAAAAAATAAAAAATAAAATAAAATAAAAATAAATAAGTATATAAAAACATAAGTAAATAAATGAATGAATAAATAAATAAATAAATAATAAAAAACATTACTAAATAAATAAATAAATTAAAACATAAATAAACAAACAAATAACTAAATAAATAAAAAATACAAATAAATAAATAAATAATCAAATACATGAATAAATTAATAAATAACATAAATAAGTAAATAAATAAATAAATACATGAATAAATAAATTAATAAAAACATGAATAAATAAATGAAATAAACAAATAAAAACATAAATAAATAAATAAATAAATAAATAAATAAATAAATAAATAAATAAAAAACATTTCTAAATAAAAAATAAAAACATATAAACAAATAATTAAATTAAAACCATAAATAAATAAATAAATAAATAAATAAATAACTACAAGAATTTATAAATTTAATGAATGTAGGGGCGAAACGGTGGCTCAGTGGTTTGCATTGTCGCCTTACAGCAAGAAGGTTGCTGGTTTGAATTCCAGCTGGGCCAGTTGGTATTTCAGTGTGAAGTTTGCATGTTCTCCATGCAGTGTATGAGTGTGAGTACGAATGAGTGTGTGTGGGTGTTTCCCAATACTGGGTTGTGGCTGGAAGGGCATCCGCTGTGTAAAATATATGCCAGAATAGTTGGTGGTTCATTCCAGCGGTGGCCACCTTTGAAATAGAGGCTAAGCTGAAGGAAAATGAATGAATGAATGAATGAATGAATATAAATTTATGACCAAAACACATACCAAAATGTACGTTTTCTTTTGTTGTTGTTGAAAACAGTGTTGTGTAAATGCCCACATATATATTGGCTTCATAAATTCTGAACAACACAAGTGTGGACACTGTTAGACAACTTTAGATAACTTACTGGCAGCACTGTTATCAGCAGGTTACTGCAACTGCCACTTTACAGTAACTTACCTGTAAATATGATTTACAGTAGCAGGGCCCTACCGCAATTACATTTCACAGTGAAATAGCCTTCTTTTTTCCTTCTTCTTTGTATTAAAATACCCTTTACCACATTTAAATTTTACAGTATGACAATTTTACATTTATTTTACTGTAAATTGTTTACATTTTACAGTAGTATACCGCAAATTCCTAATATGCAGCAGGTTGCTTTAAAAGTCTTAAAATGACCCACAATGCAGTGCATATTACAGTAGTGAACTGGAAGGAATATATGTGGTTTTTACTGGCTGTTTTTGCAGTAAATTGTAAATTGTGCCACGGCTCCTTTTTAAAAATTGTACATTTTGTTATGCGAATAAATTTATACGACGTTTATACGACATCCGGTGTACAACCCCCTTAAGGATGTATTCTGATTTAGTTTTGTGAATCAGTGACTGCTGGAAAAGAACATCACGCTGATGCCAACATTATCTGCACTAAAGCTAAAAAGCTTTATGAACCTTTTGCTGACAGCGATGAGTGTTTGTGCCTGACAACAGGTTTTGATCTTGCGTTTCATTCTATAATACTGGAGAGTTTGAACTTTGAGAGTGTTTAAACAAGAGAGAAAAGTGTGAAAACGTTAATGGCTGTCTGAGAAAAAGTGTTTAAAGTGTGTAGTGAAGGGTTTGACAGCCTTAAAACATCTATAATAATTGCAAAAAATAAAGCAAACTACTTCGTGAATTTCGCCTATTTTTAGAATGTTCACTTGTTAGTCTGGTATTTAATGCAGTGGAATACAGCCTGTTTTAAGTGTGACTTAAGTGTCTGAAACATCTCTTTAGGTTTCATGGGTAACTAACTGACTCTTTCAGACACTGCAGTGTCGAGCGTGATAATTGTTGGCAACATAAAAGCAGTTTGTTTTCTGCACACAATAGGGGGAGGGCATGTCTAATTTGAAGACTTGACCATATCCTGCACTCTTTTTTTCCCATCTCCAAACCCATTACGAATCTCTGATCTTGAAGACACCACTGGTCATCCAGCCATAGCACAGCCCCTTCTATTCCAAGTCATCATTTAACCCTCTTCGTCCTGGAGATCTCTCCATCTGTAATGACGGAGTGTTTGGTTCCACGGCTGATTTTTACAAATCGTACATTTCTTTATACGAACGACTTTGGACGAATTAGCCACTAAACTGACTAAACGTAAAATAGTTTCTTGTGAGATTGTGCGGGCAGTTCCAATAGTTCACTTCTTTGTCTGATATCTAATGCAATGGCATTCAGCCTGTTTTAAGTGCGACTTAAGTGTCTCAAACACCTCTTTAGGTTTCATGGGTAACTAACGGACTCTTTCAGACACTGCAGTCTCGAGCGTGATAATTGTTTTACTGGCCGTTTTTTGCTGTAAATAAATGTAAAATTGGGGCAAAGTCTTACAGTGTAGCTCCACTGCTGTCTAACGCCAATTCGAAACGTTTTGATTTAGTGGCTAATTCAAACAGATTTGTGCGATCTCATTTTTGAAAAATTTCGTTTGATTTGCTCATCCCCCAATGGTGGTTGGGTTTAGGGATGTAGTTTGATACCACAGCCGCTTTTTAAAAATCGTACATTTCTTTATATGAATAAATTTATACGAATTAGCCACCAAACTGACAAAATGTCAAATATTTCCTCGTGAGATCAGGCTGGATGTTCCAATAGTTCGCTTGTTTGTCTGATATCTAATGCAATGGCATTCAGCCAGTTTTAAGTGCAACTTAAGTGTCTCAAACCAGGGGCGTAGCGGACTTTTTAAAAGTGGGATGGGGGGGGGGGGGGGGGGGGGGGGCTGTATGAGATCATACGTTCATATAATTATTAATCACCTGTTTCTAAATGGTCTGTCTCTAAAAGTGAGGGGGACGGGTCCCCCCGGTTGCTACGCCCCTGTCTCAAACAACTCTTTATATTTCATGGGTAACTAACTGACTCAGACACTGCAGTCTTGAGCGTGATGATTGTTTTACTGGCCGTTTTTGCAGTAAATAAATGTATTTTAAATTGTGGCAAAGTCTAACAGTGTAGCTCCAACGCCATCTCACGCCAATTGGAAACGTTTTGATTTAGTGGCTAATGCAAATGGATTTGTACGATCTCATTTGTACATTTTCGTTTAATTTGCTTATCCTCCAATGGCGGTTGGGTTTAGGGGTGGGGTTCGGAGCAACGTCTGCTTTTTACAAATCGTACATTTCTTTATACGAATAAATTTATACGAATTAGCCACCAAACTGACAAAACGTAAAATAGTTCCTCGTGAGATCAGGCTGGCAGTTCCAATAGTTCTCTTGTTTGTCTGATATCGAATGCAATGGCATTCAGCCTGTTTTAAGTGTGACTTAAGTGTCTCAAACAACTCTTTAGGTTTCATGGGTAACTAACTGACTCTTTCAGACACTGCAGTCTCGAGCGTGATAATTGCTGGCAACATAAAAGCCTGCATGAGCAGTTTGTTTTCTGCACACAATAGGGGGAGGGCATGTCTAATTTGAAAACTTGACCATATCCTGCGCTCTTTTCCATCCCGTGACTGACGTCCCCAAACCCATTACGAATCTCTGTTCCTGAAGACACCACTGGTCATCCAGCCCCATTCCCTCCTTTTCCAAGTCATCATTATAACCCTCTTCGTCCTGGAGATCTCTCCATCTGTAATGACCTCCCATCCATCAGCTGGCAATTACGACAGTCTTCGCTTCACACTGCAATCCCCCTTCACAACTGAAAGGATGGACACACACACATTGGTTATTGTGAATCCGAATGCGGCAGCCCCACAAAAACAGACAGGCATGTTGACAGCAAACACAAACATGGCTAAACAAATGGTTCACGCCTACCTCTTTAGATTTCCATTCCAATGCACTTGGCCACTCTGAGAAAGTTCTCCATGTTCAATGAGCGGAGAGGACCCTACCAGCTGCCATCGGCCCTCTCGGCTACAAAGAAGAGCTTTCAGGGACGAACAATGAGAAGCTCACCCCCTTTCATCCTCTTAAGATCTGCTCCGGCGTATATTAACTCCAAAGGCAGATCAATCCCTGACAAACATCTTTAAAAAAGACCATTGGCCTTATTTGATTAACGACTTGTGCCGGGGCGCTTTCAGACGCGCACTTTGCATCTTAATATCACAATGCTTGTCATATGAGTACGTTGGGATGTTGCTTGAGGACTCGTCTTTTCAGGGCGCAACAGATAATCTGGGCGGTTTCAGGTGGTTATATGCGCAGATAATATATTTTTGGTCAATCTCGTGGTGGGATGACAGTGTGGGACCGTGCCTCCCTTTTTCTCGTCCCTTTAAGAAGAGCGGCGGATAGATGGCATGACATCACGGGCAAAGCCGGGAACACAATGCAAAGGTCAGGCTGCCCATTGATCTGGGGGCCCCTGATAGAAAACCTGCACATTATGGGCTCTCTCCTCACACACTGCGCCATAGAAACGACCCACAAACCCGGCCTTGTTGTCTCCCTATTCAGCGGCGGCAATCAGCGGATTTACACTTTGATGTGTGGCAGAGAAATAAAACCCTTTGGAGTAGTGACCTTTATCGACGAATGGATTAAAATCCATAGCTGTCTTTCTCTCCCCCCTTACACTACTACATATCATGGGTACAGTCTTTTCCCTTAAAGCTGAATGTTTTCCTTTCAAGGCTTTTCTTTCACACTTTTTTCCGCTTCTGGCTTTTGCGCAGCAGAGCTAAAGTGAAGGATTGGTGATTCTTTAAGAAAGATGACAATGACGCAACAGAGCGTCGGCGTCAGTCATTCCCAAACGTCTGAGAGATTAAAAACAACGATGCCAAAGTCATAATATCAATGGGATCTCATTAGTATTCTGTTCTCACATTATTTGGTACATACTACAAGTCTCTATACATTCTTGCATTCATTACATATCAGGGTCATGCTCATATCAGAGTCAAGGCCAAAAGGTTTTTCAAGCGTTAATAAATAATAGTGTGGTACAGCTTTTTAGTTAGATTTGACATACAATAGAATATGTATTATTCATTCGTTCTTTCATGCATTCATTCATTTGTGCATTTATTCATTCAAGCATTTGTTCATTTGTGCATTCATTCATTCATCCATGCATTCATTCAGTCATTCATTTATGCTTTCATTCATTATTTGTGCGTTCATTCATTCATTCATTCATTCATCCATGCATTCATACATTCATTCATTCGTGCATTCATTCAGTCATTCATTTGTGCTTTGATTCATTGTCATTTGTGCATTCATTCATTCATTCGTGCAATCACTCAATCATTCGTTTGTGCATTCATTCATTCGTGCATCCATTCATTCATTCATTTGTGCATTCATTCATTCATTAGTGCATTCATTCATTCACTCATTCATGCATTCTTCATTTGTGCATTCATTCATTCATTCATTCGTACATTCATTCATTCCTTCATGCATTTATTCATTTGTACATTCACTAATTCCTTCATGCATTCATTCACTTGTGCATTCATTCATTCATTCATTAGTGCGTTCATTCATTCACTCATTCGTGCATTCATTCATTCATGCATTCATTCATTCATTCATGCATTCAATCATGCATGCATTCATTCATTCATTCATTTATTCGTGCATTCTTTCATTCATTTGTGCATTCATTCATTCATTCATCCGTGCACTCATTCATTCATTCATCCGTTGGTTTATTCATTCATTAGTGCATTTATTCTTTTGTGCATTCATTCATACATTCATTCATTCAATTGCATTTGTGCATTCAATCATTCGTGCATTCATTCATTTATCTGTGTATTCATTCATTCATTCATTCATAGGACCATTGTACATTTTTTACCATGAGTTAGCAAGAAGGTTGCTGGTTCGAGTCCTGGCTGAGTCAGTTGGCATTTCTGTGTGGAGTTTGCATGTTCTCCCCGTGTTTGTATGGGTTTCCTTCGGGTGCTCCAGTTTCCCCTACAAGTCCAAACACAAGCGCTATAGGTGAATGGAATAAACTAAATTGGCCGTAGTGTATGAGTGTAAATGAGTGTATATGGATGTTTCCCAGTACTGGGTTGCAGCCGGAAGGGCATCTGCTGTGTAAAACACATGCTGGATAAATTGGCGATTCATTCGGCTGTGGCGACCCCTGATGAATAAAGGTACTAAGCTGAAGGAAAATAAATGAATGGTTATTATTATCATCATCATCTTTATTAATAAATTTGAATATATTTATTTTATTTTTAATATTTTATGACTGATTTCTTCTTGCTGCTAGTATTGTTATTTTAGACAAGACATCCCCGAAAAGAAGGGCAAACATTAATTTTGTTCTATTTTGTACAATGGCATTACAAATTCTGATTCTGACATATTTCAATATTTTCACAAAACTTATTTCAATGATTAAAGTAGACTCTTGTATTTAATATCTTTTTTTTTTTTCAAAAATCTATCAAACTCACACAGGCACCAACCTGTGAGGTCTCATCTTTATTTAAAAAAATCTATATATTTCTATATAATTTCTATATATCAGGGGTCACCAATCTCGGTCCTGGAGGGCCGGTGTCCCTGCAGGGTTTAGCTCCAACTTGCCTCAAAACACCTGCCTGATTGTTTCAAGTATACCCAGTAAGACCTTGATTAGCTTGTTCAGGTGTGTTTGATTAGGGTTGGAGCTAAAATCTGCAGGACACCGGCCCTCCAGGAACACGTTTGGTGATCCCTGCTATATATAATCTATATAATTTAATAAATAGACTTTAATTAATAAATTGCATTATTGATACATTATAAACTGTCTCTCTACATTGAAACAAGGTGATTTCTTGGATTTACTCAATTTTTGTAGGTTAAGTGGTTGTAAACAATTTATTTGACCTGAAATTAAACAAACAAATGAAGTTGAACATTACTAAATGTAATTTGTTTGTTTAAATTCAACCCATATAAATAGTTTGCAATGATTTTGCAGGAAAACAAATTCGCTGTAAGATAAACTGATAAAATATAGAATTGAATCCACATTTTAGAAGCCAGTCACCTTTGCGAAGCAGTTTTTCAGAAAGTTGTCAGAGGATTCGCACACATTCTAGCAAGTTGCAAGAAGCTCTATAAGGGTTTACGGCAATCGTTTGACATTATGCATAATGATGTGTTGAAATGATATGTTTCGGTGTCTATCGTAAGTACACTTTACATATGAATGAATACAAAACACAAACGATAACGCTGTGGAAAACGATGGAAAGACATTCCAAAGTACAAAAACAGCATCCGAAGAACAATTCCCACCGCGCCTGAAGATTTAAGCACAGGCCCTTTAATGAAAAGACGTTTTGGTGCAGTTTCACAGCATTTATCTCTGTTGAGGAAAACATAAGTACCTAACTTTCCTTATTTTAGCTTTGAAGCCTTGTGGGAGTCTGAGGTTGAAAAAAAAAATTGGCTTGTGGAGAAAATAGCACAAATAAGTCAGTTATCTCTGTGGAGAACCGATGACGAACAGCGAGTCTTTCTTTATCTCTCTCTGCATAGCACTGATGCCGCAGCTATTAGGACCCACAACCATGTCTCATAAGGTGCTTCTGCTGCTTGCGTTTTTTTTTTCTCCCCAAAATTAGACCTCTACCTGTGTCGTTGTTCTTCCAGTTCGTGCGCGGAGTGTTATAATAAATAACGAAAGGAAATAAATATAATAGAAACAACCCGATTGTTCTTCCTTTAATGCAATAGCACAGTAAGTCAGACGTCACCGTTGGCTCTCCAGCACTTAATTCAGCCAATACCAGGAAAGAGTCGTCCAGAGAATACAGAGACTGCCCGCAGAGCTCAGGCCATCAGAATTAAAGAGCATTACCAGCCATTTCCCCTCTGAACGCGCCGGCACAGAGAAAACGTCCTCAGCAAAAGCATTTTGAGCTAATGTCCATTAAAGCAAATGTCTGTGAGTCCTTTCTATTATATGCTGCAAGTTCTAGGTGTTGATTATTTTAAGTGCTGGAAAACAGCCACCTATGTTTTTTGCTGACCATTATTTGGGCAGTTTCAATTATTTAGCTTTTACATCGATATATTTTTAGACCTTGGTTATGATTAAAATTGGCTGAAGAACATCTGTTATCATTAGTTGTAATGCATGGCAAACAATATAGCATAATAGCATGCACTTTTATGTCATGCAGTATATAGTATGCATATAGAAGACTGCTATCCCACAGACTGATTCGGGTTTGTTTACCAGTAATATATAAAAGTACAAATACATGAAACATGATGAGGCGACAACAAATATTAATAATGCATTACTTTAAACCAGGGGTAGGGAACCTGTGGCTCTCCAGCTGTCTCTCTTTAACAATATTTTAAACTTTTAAAAATAAATAACTGTCACTAGTTTTCTATTGAAAATACAATTACAATTCCTGTATTTGCTACAGCAAAATGAATAAGAACTTGGTTTAAATTAAAAGGACGTTTCAACCAATGTGCATATGTGGTGCTGTGGTTTAACTTAAATCGTGACAACAATAATGGGCAAGTTATATTTCTTACATTTCTATGGTAACTTACATTTCTCTGGTAACCTCACGCACGTAATTTAAACATTCATGAATGGTGATGGCAAAACAAAATAAATCTGTAAAGTCCTTTCTTCGTACATTGTGATGCGTAATATTGTTTATTTTTGAGTTGTGCATGGACATAAATGAAGGTTTTGTTATATACACACACCCCATATGGCTCTTTAAAAAAGGCATTTGATAAAAAAAAAAAAAATCTAAAATGGCTCCTTGCTGAAAAAAGGTTCCTGACCCGTGTTTCAAACACTATTACCAAAATGCTTTGTACTATAATATTAAAAAATATACACAAAATATGCACATTTACTGCTGTATACATTTTAAAAAGACATTTTGGGGTCTGCATCAAATATTTAATGCAAACAAAGTGTAACAAATAATTGTCATATTATATATATATATATATATATATATATATATATATATATATATAATATGACGATATATATATATATATATATATATATATATATATATATATATATATATATATATATATATATATATATATATATCACTGGATATTTTCTTTTTTTCTGACCATTCTTTGTAAACTCTAGAGATGGTTGTGTGTTAAAATCTCAGTAGATCAGCAGTTTCTGGAATACTCAGACCAACTCATCTGACATTCAAAGTCATATAAATCACATTCGTTTCCCATTCTGATGCTTCATTTGAACTGCAGCAGATCGTCTTGACCATGTCTACATTAGAAAGGCTGATTAGAGAGTATATATGTATATATATATACATATATACATATATATATATATATATATATATACACACACAAGCACGCACACACACACACACACACACACACATACATATATCTGCACTCACTATGAAACAATAATAGACAATTCTATTAATAGACAAATAATAGACAAACTATTGTTGCACTAAATGACCATCTTTTTTTAATGCTGATGCTCATTGCTATTGTGCTAATCGCCATCTATTTTAAATGGTAAAATTAATTGACACCTTCTTCTTTCTTACTTTTTTAGATTAAAGAAAGAAAGACAGAAAGAAAGAAAGAAAGATTAATGGAAAGTACTGTTTAGTTCCACTCCATACTTTTTAATGCAATTTTTAATGCAGTTTAATGTAGTGTCTTAATCCTTGTATTGGTTTGTTCAATTTATTAGCAATTTCAAAGTAAATATTTTGATGTTGAGATTTGATATTTTTGATATTTTGACATTTCGAATACAAAACATGATACAGTATATGGCACAGTATTTCATAATAAGCCTGTCTTCCATTTGCTCTCTGGCATTACCTTTAAAACAATGTCAAAAAGCAACCGTGTGTCCCCGAGCTTCCAGGAGTTTGGGATGTGAAGTAAGGAGACGTGTTTCGTCTGATGAGCAATAAAAGCTACACGCTCTATTCAGACAAATGGAAAGGCAAAAACATGATGTTACGCTCAGGAAAAAGCCAGAGGAAAAAAGAAAACACAGCCGCATGAAATATTAATCAGATATTTACTCACAGACATGTCATTTTAAAGCAGTCCTGGGAGAACGCTTACATGTGATTGACGTGTGTGTGGGTACAGTTTGCGTGATTGCATGGGATGGATATGTTCGGATGCATGAGGTAAAATTAGGAAAAGGCCAAGACCTGCTTTCTGGCTACTGTAAATATTCCAGCTGGCGGTGAGGTGAGCATGTCCCTCCCTGGAGAGTCGCCCTCTCTAGGGCACACTACACCACTCGGCCCTTTGTTTGGCATGTGCTTTGCTGACATGCTTTAGATTTCAGACTTCGGCCCAGTGAGGTTTTTTTTTTTGTTAGCTTGTTGGTTTGTATTTGGAGCTAAATAATTGATTTGATCTTTTAGTGCTTGTTGTTTTTTAGTACACTTGAAACACTTTGGTCACACTACACACAAATTACAGTTAGTTTTTTAGGACAGGATTTGCTCACTGTTGTTTAGTTCAGTGAGTGATGAATTCAGATCAAGTCTGCATTTATCTTGTAAGTATAAGGGCCAGGACATACCAAGTCGACGGTCAGCCATTGGGCTTCGTTGGTCTGTCAGTCAGTGTTGGTCAGGCTAGTTGGTTTGATGTGTTCCACACATTGTCTCTCAACGGGTTAATGTTCATCGAACCGATTAATTGTGTAGAATCGGGTCGGGCCGTCGGCTGAAGAGAGCGTTCTGATTGGTTATTTAGCAAGTTGGCAGTTGAAGTGCAGGAAGGGGGTTGCATCTTTGCAACATAGGCTCATCAAAACGTAGCCCTATATACATTTCTGGAGATGGCGAATTATGGAGCCAGAAGTACGTATGGCTGCATTTCGTGTTTAAAACTAATGCTACGGGGCGGTATGACACATTTCTTTTTCGCACTTACCAGCTGACCGCTTACCTTTGTGTGGATGGCTGGATGGGTTTGTCCAGTGCCTTGTTGTGTACGTTGGCGGATTTGAGAC
Organism: Danio aesculapii; assembly: GCF_903798145.1. NCBI lineage: Eukaryota > Metazoa > Chordata > Actinopteri > Cypriniformes > Danionidae > Danio > Danio aesculapii. Next base: position 36,998,379 of record NC_079458.1, read on the forward strand.
ACAGAGAGGAGTTGACCATGACGAAAAAAAAGCGGGTAAAAGTTTCAGAAAAGTGGCTAAAACAAAAACAAAAGGCAAAAAAAATTAAATAACAGGGTGAGAATGTGGTAATATCTGAAAAACGTGGTAAAAATCAGCCTGTCGCAAGGACTTTTCTTTTTCTGGATTGCTTTTCCAAACACTGTTGGTTGGGTTTAAAGAAGGGGGTGAGCGGGGTTATCGGTCAGTTAGTCAGTCAGTCAGTTGACAGCGGCCTCTGGTGGATTTACGCAAGAACAGCAGGCGCGAATGGCACTCGCGAGAGAAATTTGAGATCTGAAAAGGCGTACACAGTGGCCTCTGGTGGATTCGTGAAAACAAAAACTGCAAAAAAACTTACCTCCCGGGGCGTATTTGGCTTTTCCCGCTAAATGTATATAGAGGTACGTTTTCAGAATGAGCCTGGGTTGCATCTTTGGTAAACTTTAACAGTTCACATTCATTGAAAAGTAAAAATGAGTAATAAATCCTTATCGAACAGTCCCTTAAATGTTACGCACTGTCAGTTTCGAACTTGAGCACACTTTGCACTCACACTACAAAGCGTACCACACTTGATCCTAACCGAAGCACACTCTGGACTATCTCTTCAAACCGGGCCAGTGCCAACCAAACGAACCATGCCCAGGTGCAGCACTGAGCACTCACAACGACACAAGTCAAACGAACTGGGATATGATTTTGTCCGGCCTTACTATGAGTTACTAGAACCTGTCGTACACAAACCTAATCTAAACCTACCGGTGTAAGATGAGGAAAAAAAATACATTTTACACAGGAATTTCTACATGGCGAAGAACTCCATGGGAAAAATCCGGCAGCCACACCAGACCAAAACATCCACAATATAAAAAATCTAATACAATTTTATTGTTGATTCTTGTTTAGTTTCGTATAATAGTGTTGCAGAATTAATATGGCTTGGCAATTTGTTTTGAAATGTTTTTGTAATAGTTAAGTCCAAATAAGTGAACAGGGCTCGTTGGAAATTTAGATAGAAATGGCACAAACGTGTACATTAACACTGCATGTGTGATAAATAACATTACATTGATTTTTATATACATTTTCTCGAATCATTTTCAGAGCATGTTCCTCTGTCGAAGCCACAGACATTACTACTAGAGTTAAACCATAAGTGTCTGAGACGTTTATTAGACCTTTCATGTTAAAATGTATAAAAGAATAATCGGTCATATTGTATTTTGAAGAATAAAAATAGTATTGATTACAAAAGGGGAATAATCAATTAGTTTGAAGGATAGTGGCATTTTAAAAAATTTAAATGACAATAATTTAATATTTTGTGGTTGCACTTCACTTTCAGTTGAGTTTATTAATATGTTATTAACTGATTCTCATGTAAAATTGCCAATAAGTTACTTTAAATTTTACAGCAAATTATAATTATAAATTTAAAGTCTGGTAATGTCATAAAGAACCATTTTATGCTTCCTAAATGACCTTTTATTGAAAACGTCTAGAAACATTTTTTTCCCATAATGTCAAGATCATTTTAAT